>NW_006800073.1:888484-896146 GCF_000485575.1 Poecilia formosa
GCAACACAAACGTGTGTGTGTGTGTGTGTGTGTGTGTGTGTGTGTGTGCGTGTAAGAGACAGAAAGAGAGGAAAGTGTGTGCACTTCTTGCTAGGTCCCAGATTTACACCTGACTTTGTTCCTGTCTGCATGTGTTTGTAGTCTGATGTTCACACTGCAGCTCAGGACGGGTGAAGCTCCGCCCCCTCCCCTCCAGCTCAGCAAACACAGCGCAGAAGTTGGAGTATTCATTAGCAGGAGCAAAACGGCACTAGCAGCTGGACACTGGCAGCGTCTCCACGTCTCTCTTGTCTTTGATGGAGAGAATTATTCACAGATGAGAGGAGAAGAAACAAGAGAGAGAAAATAAAAAAAAGGAGAATCCGGAGCCGTAGAGATGATAATGACCTGAGGAAGGAGAGAAGAGGCGGATTAAGCATGCGTGAGACAGTGGGAGACAGGATAATATATAAACAGCATGGAGTTTCTGCAAGTCAGGCAGGAGGAGGAGGAGGAGAAGCATTACATAACCCATAACATCTAGATTACAGATGATGCTCTGCAAAAACAAAATATAACCAAGTTCGTCTAGTTTCTTCTGCAAATGTCTTAGTAGACCTGAAATAAGACAAAACTAACTTACAAGTTACTTTTCAGCAAAAAATAGGAGCTTATTTAAGTAAATAATTCCTTAATATTGAAGAAAAAGGACCAGTTCCACTGGCAGATAATTTCTGTGACAAAATAGTAGGACCGTACTTAGGAAAAATAAAATTACAAAGTATATTGAGAATAAATGATAATATTGCAAGATAAATTCGTACCAGAATAAGTTGAAATAATGAGAATAGAATTGGAATAAAATGAGAAAGTCATAATATTTCTTGAATAAAGTCAAAATAATGAGATTAAAGTCCTAATATTTTGAGAATAAAGTCATAATATTACCAGATTATTTGTAATAATTATTCATTATTAGTAAATAATGAATAATAATTCATTGTTCAAATAATCAATAGGATATTCATTATTTGAACAACCAAAATAATGAGAATAAAGTCCTGATACTTCAAGAATAAAATCACAAAACTATGACTTTATTCTTGAAACATTAGGACTTTATTCTCATATTATTTAGGATTTATTTTGTATTGTTTTTATTTTCTTTGCATTGTCCTAATCCTTTGTTTTATATTTCACTTATAACAAAAATCTTGTTATAAGTGAAATAATCTGCCAGTGTAAGTAGTATTTTTTCATCATTAATAAATTATTTTACTTAAAACAAGCTTCTTTATCTTCCTGAAATGTTTGTTTTGTCTCATTTCAAGTGTACTAAGATTTTTGCAGAGAAAAATTCTTGGCAATATTTTGTGTTTTTGCAGAGCTTTGAGCTGCAACATCTGACGACTTCACAGCCTCTGCCTTATCGCGCCCTCACAGTTTGGTCATGCTTTTTAAGACCCGACTAGATGCCCCCGTGTTAATTGGACCAGAGAGCATCTGCCACACAGCGGTGGACGTGTGCTGGAATTAAAAAGTCAGAGTCCAAGAGAGCTAATGCTATCTGTGGAATGCTCCGGGCCAATAAACACATGAGCGACTCACCGTTTTAATCAGAGTGGGGGCTGTCCACCACAATATGCGGCTTAGGGGAGGGGGCTGTGGCACTCTTTGATACGAATGTACCAATTGCTTTTTCCTGTAAGGAGAAAAATCTCCTGTTATTGTTTTATCATAAAAAAACGTAACAAAAAAAGAAAAAGAAAGTTTCCTAAAGACACGATGTGAGGAAGAAGAGGGAGATATCTATAAAGAGAGACGGATTCACTGCAGCACGGATGAATCTCACACCGGATTTTGGACTCGTCTGCTGAAAAACATAAACATATATATATATATATATATATATATATATATATATATATATATATAATTCACTATTAATCATTATTTTTTGTGCCATTATCAATCTCTATTGATTAGTCTTTGTATAGTTATATAAATATGTATTGATATTACTAAATAATTTATTAAATAAATTATGAACGGCTGTGTGCTTTGTAATATGCTCTTCATACATCGATATCAGAATATTCCTATTCTATTGTTATAGCCACTAAGCATATTTAAATATGATGAACTATGTATTAAAAACATACTTAAAAAATACAATTGTTTATAAATGTTGCTTTGATAGATGTTTGAATATGGTTTACAGAAACAAAAAGTGTGTTATGATCGATTAAATGCGCTGATACGTCATTGTGCTGCTAAACACATAACGCTGAGTGGAGTGGAGTACCGCTCCAAGATGGCCGCCCTAAATCTCGTCAGCGACAATAGGCGAGAGCGGTCCATGAGGCGTCTATCCTTATATTATGTCTATGCAGACAACAGCAATGGACGACGAAGCAGCTTCTCTTAGGGATTCATTTCTGCTCCAAGAAACGACCTGATTGGACACAGGAAAAAACTATTCCTGTTCCAAGTCTTGCTAAAAGTAGTTGGCTTGTTAGCGAAGGTATTGTAGCCTAAAATAGCGTCTCAATGCTTAGCATGTAGGAGCTAGCATAAGTTCCCAATGCTAATGTCACCGTCCACCGCATTTCTGACTATCTGATGGTTGAATAACAGATTAAAAACAATAAATAGCTGTTGTTGAGCTCAGATGACTTTTTTTATAATTCAGCAGCAAAAAGGATTTTCTAATTGAAATGCTGGGTTATGTTGTCGATATACAGTTTTTAAGCAATTTCCCCTTGGAGATCAATGAATATATTCTATTATAAACCCTGCAATTAACTTGATTAAAAACTTTAATCAAGTCCAATCACTAATTAATCATAATTTTCTAAATTGACCTTTTAGCCCACATACTCTTTCAAACTCAAAATTGAAATCAAGTATTGTAATTATGATTTTTAGTTTCATAATTATGACTTTTAAACCAATCTCTTGAATTTTATTTACTTTTCATAACTTTCAGACTGAACATATGTACAACTTTAAATCTGACAATAATTTGTCTAAAGAATTTTTTTACTCAAAATTAAACAATTGATAGAAACAATAATAAAAATATATTACTTCAAATCTCATGAATGTGATATTAATCAAACTGTCTCATAATTAGGACATTTTGTAATATTTCTGCTCATAAGAAAACAGAAAATTAACAAACTACGAATGAAAAGTGAGGTGTCATTTTCCTACCTACAGATTTTCCCAACACTGAATAAATTAAAGGCTGAATTTTTAAACATTTTCCAGTGGTAGATCATGCCTCTTCATTAAAAGATGAATTAACCATCTGTTATTTCTGAATCAACCATGCGTGTGCGCACCTCAACGAGCTGATGCCAGTGCTCTATTGGTTTCCGAGGGTTTGCCAACATGGCCGCCCAGTGTTCCCTCCCGGGACCGTCGGCGTCGCTGCCCACTCGACACATGCCTATAACCTCGTTGTGACCGATGCTGACAGCGAGAGGAGACAAGAAAGGACAAGTAGAGTTTCACAAAAATGAAGGGAAGCTCTTTTATTGGCTTTGAAGGAGACCTATTATGCAAAATTCACATTTTGAACATTTTTATACCTCCATACAAGTATAAAAACAGTCCAAGTACTTAAAAAAATGACCACTGAGCTGGTTTTTGTCATTAAGTTAATGTTTCCTGGATATCTGGAAAATCAGCCATTTGAAAAACCTTATAGATGTAAAAATGAAACCTGCAAATGGAAGTTTTATTAATTTAGTGCAGTGCGCTCCAGCAACTGCAAAAATAACGCAGAAAAACTGTTGAACAACTCAAAATGGCTGAAATTCGTCGTTTTTCTCACTCTGTGTCGATTATGCTACACGAAAACCCGTTGCCATAGCAACTGACTGACAACAGCTCCACAAATGTATCAGGACTCGACGCCAAAAAACACGAAAACATTTCCCACACAAACGACAGAACGTTCAGGCTGTTACAATTTAATGTTTTCAGGCTTGCTGTTTATTTTTCTGATGATTAATGTAATTAATGTTGATTCTGATTGAACACAAACCGTGGTTGATTTACTAATTCAAACACACGCTCTGATCTGTCAGAGTTTGTGTTACGGTCGCCGTTTTTTTTTTTTTTTTTTTAAATTGAACTGAAACAGACCGAATTCTGCAGCACATCTTCATGTTAAGATGACCAAAGTCAAGCTAGCATAACTGAGCTACTTTGTTCTCCCTCGCTATTTTTTTAAAAACTTTTTCCAAACCTGTGAGATGTAACATCTTTTAACCTGTTACCTAGTTGGCAGTTTTTCTTCTATATATTATGTGTAAATTTCAGATTTAGCGCGTTATTTTGATAAATTGACAGCTAAAACCAAAGTTAGTCTTTGTCAGTTAGCAGTTTCTTGCCCTCTAGCAGGGAGATGGACGTTTGTGACGTCATGTTGAAATGTGTCTATATTTGCACATCTGTTTGCAAACATTTAACTTGCGAGTGTAAATGTTGAGTTGGGGGGGGCGGGGTGGCCAGCAGATAATTTGGATTCAAAGTGAGAGGACCCTAAAACAACACATTTTGAAAAGAGATCAAAATCCTTTCAGTGTGTAGATTGTAGGCGCATCGTAAACTGTTCACATAAGCATAATAGGTCACCTTTAAGCTTTGGAGAAAAGATTGGCAGGGGTTGGAAGGACATCAGGCAGACATGAACACCTATACAGAGGCCAAGTGCTGCGTCTACACAGCATAACAGGGAGGCGGTGCAATTATACACAAACACATAAAGCAGCCAAGTGACGCTGCAAGTGACTGTGAGATAAACATTGGCAGGGCCGCACGTCTTCCTTCCCCATTAGCATAAATCATGCTTATTCATGAGCTGCCCATCTATGTAAAACAGGGATCATTCAGCAGGAGGGGGGCGTCTTGCAGGAGGCCCCTCGTCGTGTTCGACAGCGGGCCCCAAAATCAAACATGCCGCATGCACAAAGACTTTTGACAAACAGCTGCTTCCCAGTTACGATCAGCCTGTTGTCGAAGCGCCCGGAGCGAGCGGCGACTGAACAGCGCCTCACCAATCATAATCCATCACTGCTATGATGATGGAGACGCTCTCGATGTTTTCATTGGGAATGTCAAACACCAGCGCCTCGTTGTACGTGGGATTCAGCGTGTTCTTCTTAATGGAGGTCTTCCTCTTTTTTAGCCGCCGTCCGTCACATATCAGGGACGCCTTCACGTACGGGTCTGGAAAGAAAAACGGGAATTAGTTGTAGAAGAAGAAGACACACGCAGGATGGAAGCACGGAGCGTGAGATAAGAGTTCGCGCGTATCTGCATCTGTCACACATGAAAGCTGGTGAGAATCGAGTCGCCGAGGCAAAGCTGGATTAGCAACACAAAGGGAGGGGAGAAGCAGAACTGGTCGGATCCCGTCGCTCAGCGACAGCAGCCGGGAATAATCACACGCATCCGAGTTCCTCTACTACGTGTCGGTATCTTCTGATGCTCTTAAATCATGCTGAGATCAATGGGGCAATAATAACAGCATGTAGGCGTAATCTGTTGGTGTGAGCAACAACAAAAAAAATCGCTCCCATCTCATGCATTATTTAGTTTCTAATCCTTATTACACCATTGGTTACCTTTCTCTAGACATGCTTTCAGATTGTGCAACATTAAGCAAAACTGGCAACAACATTGAGGGTTTAAATTCAGCGGCTTGCAGAAGTATTCACACCCCTTGATTTCCTCTTGTTACAATGACAACCTTCAATTTGTTTTAGATTTCATATTGTATATAACATTTCTGTAAGTAGATTTGGATTTAGAAGTTGTAATTTTGTCCTAATTTTTTCTTGAAATGTGGTCTGGGGACCACAAAAAAAAAAAAAAAAGAAAAATCAGTCCAGGGTCTGGAAATGGCCCTCGGGCCACACGTTGAGCACCCTTGGGTTTAATCAAAGTTTATCTGCAACTTCTAAGTGATTTAGTCTGGATCTGTGTCATATCGACTCAGATTCCCTTTCTGCATCTTAACCTTTTCCACACTGGCTTATTAGGGCCAAAGTAGGTAGAAAAATTCAGATTTTCTAGCGAATATAAGGAAATTTCTGAGCTCCTAAAATTTGTTAGAAAAAAAACTCAGGAACTCAGAGAGTCATCTCAGAAATTTTCAATAAACAAGGAAATTTTGAGTTTGAAAAGTCAAAAATATTTGACTTTTTAAACTTAGAAAGTTTTCCAACAGTCAAAATCACTTTTCAAACTTAGAAAAATTCCAGCAGTCAAAAATTTTTGACTTTTGAATCAAGTTTTTTCTAGAAAATTTCAGAGATTAATCAGTTTTTTGGTGGACATTTACTCTTTTTTATTATTTACAAGCCAGTGTACTGTACTTCTTTATCCAAAGGGATTCTTCATTTCCTCAATAAGTCCATCTAAACTGTTTCAGCTGTTTTACCCTGAAGGATGGGCAGAAATTTTAACCGCTTCATGTGCAAACTTTGATAGAACAATACCCCCTACTGGCCAGAAGCTGTAACTACAGCATATCAACTCAGTGGGGCTGAATACAAATGCAAGCCACACTTTTAAGATTTCCATTTGTAAAAGAAAATAAATACATAAAATATTCTTTTCTCTTTGTAATTCTATATAGCTTTCCTTTATGTATGAAATATATTTCCAACCAAACTTAAGAAGAATCGTAGAAAACAGTGGGAGTTTGCTGTAGACTTAATGACTGGTGTCTAAATGAAATTGTAACGTGTCATTGAATTAGATTATTAAAATCTGATGAGGCTCCAAATGCTTCTAAATTACCACTTCATGGAGAAAGCTTTGAACAAAAGCAGGAGTTTTTAGAGGGAGCCGCTTCCTGTAAATGTGTTGATGACCTCATGATGTGCAGTTTGTTCACCTGAGAAACCTGTCAGGTCCATGGCTTTGAGGTTGGTGGCCTTGATGATTGTAGCGGTGAGTCTGCCTGCGGTGGGCAGGTAACACAGCGAGAAATTAAGCTCCCCGAGATCAGCCTTCTCCTGCAGACAGACACACGAACAGAGATGAGAAGGCAGGTGGAGACGCTCTGATCCGAACAGATTCAGCTGGAAAAAACACCGACGGACACACAGATCTGACCCTGAACACAGATCCCTCTGTCACCAAGGGAGCCTGGGATTCAGCTAAAGGAAAGTCACTTGAGATGCAAGTTGATTGATCTAATTGATTGATTTTCATAAGCGGACAATTTCTGAAAAACCTGAGATTTCAATTGTATCAAGTACAGCTGGAAAATAAACCAATAATAATATATATTATATACACATAATATATTATATGCATGATCAATAAAGTGGTAAATATTGGCAAATACAACATAAAAATATATACACAAGTGTGATATAAAGTGTATGTATGTATAAAATAAATATACACTTAAATTAATAAATAAAACGAGAAAACACATGGAAAAATATTAACTTATAAACAAATCTATAAATGAACAGTATAATGCAGCTGAAAAAATATTCAACATTCAATCTACAGGACATTCACGTTGATCCAGATCCGTCCAGCATTCTGGGAAATGATCAACCTGTCACGGCTTGCTGAGCTAGCTTGGTGGAATCTACTGACTCACTCATTCTTCGGTTACCTAGCAACAACTTGTTTCAAGTTCCGCCC
>NW_006800073.1:896291-913983 GCF_000485575.1 Poecilia formosa
CTTTGTATTAAAAGTGTCATAATTTACCGAATGACGCTTTATGACAACAGTCATAAATATTCATGAAGGCTTATTCATGTTCATGACAGGTGTTATGTCATTTTTATGACAGTGTCATGACAGTCTTATTCACCCCCCTTCAAATAAAGTGTTACCCTTGTTTCAAGTTCCGCCCAGCTTTGGTTACCTAGCAACACCCTGTTGAGCAGTTTCAGGTTTCCCTGCTGAGCCTCATAGGTGATTAAAAATAAAAAAAATCAACAGTGTGGAATGGAAACTGGACAAAACAGGAAAGGTCACACCACCAATTTGGCACTATTTCAGATATTTAAAGCACAAACGTAATCAATGATTATTAATATTGACTAATATGAGACAATTATAGTGTGATACTATTTCAGCCACACCATCTGGCCGTAGTATTAAGAGGATCACTGTCTTTCCATCACTTATATTTATATTTTAACAGTTTTTTTTTCAGCTGTGTTAAACTCTGACTGCATAAACAGATAATTGTGTTTTTCTCACATTATTAAACTTATTCATATTTATAAAATATAACAAAATAGGAACCTGTTAGGTTGCTAACTTAAAAGATGAAAATATTTGAAATACTTAATTCCTCATGAACAAAGATCAGTTCATGCAGAACTACTGTCAGTGATAAAAAAACAAAGATTTTACTGTATGACTGAGTATTAGGGCCACATATTATTAAAAACATGAAATAATGAGATTAAAGTTATGTAAACACAGAAATAACATCATAATATAAAGAGTTTAAATTTGTATGAGACTAAAATCAAAATAAGTGAAACAGTATTCAGAGAATAACGTCAACATTTTAAATTTAAGTCAAAATAATACCAGAAAAAAGTTGTAATATTCTCATAATAAAGTCGTAATATGTGGATCATTTCTCTTTCCTGTTCTGAGATATGGCCGCCATCTTTGTTTCTGTATCAACTGGCTCTGCTTAACGATAACCAGCGACGCCCTCTGCTGGTTGGAGGATAAACTGCAACACTAATATAAGGCATAAGCAGAAGTTATTAGTTAAACGATTGGAATTAATTTCAATCTAATAACTTATGAAATGGCAGTCAATTGTAAGATTTATATTTTTTATCTTCCCTGCCTTCTTCCATTAAAATCCCTGCTTTCCGGTCAGAGTCGCACTCATCAACACTTCCTCAGGTGAAGCACTGATATACACTGATGCTTTAAACTTATTTAATAAATTAGACCCTGGTGCCAACATTTTTAAAGCTCTGCTCCGTCTAATTTGCTAATAGCCTTCCATGAATATTTCATATAAATCAAGTTGGACGTAAACCAATACAAAGTTTGGATTCGGCCTGCATTCGGCCTCCTTCCCAGTAATCTATACAGACTCTGTTTAGATGATTTTTCACACGACCAGACTTTAAATCAATCTATCCTGCAGGCTGACTGTTTTCCATACGGACCGCTCCTCCGAGAGCAGAAACCAGACTGGATTTACCGTCGAAACCTGAGCATGCCACCGTTCCGACTGGATCCAGAACCGCCCAGCTGAATCAGAGCAACAGGAAGCAGTTCAGCACTTTGATCAGACGAGATCGGAGGTCCAGTTAAAGCCTCGGGGTCTTAATGCTGGGAGAGGAGTGGCGACTTGTTTGCCTTACATAAATATATTGAGTTTTAGTCTGTTGAACTATTGATCTCAGATTACTGCGAGTGAATCTAATATTTTGAAAATAACTTTCCTGAATGAGGTTTTTGGAATAGAAATGCAAATTATGTGGATTTCTAACTCAAAGAAATCATATAAAACAAACAACAGCTGGATCAGTCTATTTAGTGTGGCAGCTGCTGTTTATTAAAGTATTTAACTGGATTAATTAAACTACTTTAAATTGTCTATAAAGTTTAAATTATTTCAGTGCAGATTCAAAACGTATCTCATCTCCAGGCAACAAACTGTAATGCGACGATGGATGCTAGCTTCTGCTGTAGCGCTAAAACAGTTTCCACAGAGCGTATTAATGCATATTAAGGTATATTTTGTTTGATTTATTAAAATAGGCAGTTTTTAGCATTTTTATAGAGGGTTTCAAGTATTTGCTGGTTTAACTATTTGCAGGTAGCTGTAAATAATCTAAATATGAGATAAACCACAGTGAATTTATAATATACTATAATATAATTTATGTCATACAGATTTTTTTAAGTTAGAGTCATCTCTTTCTGCTTTTACTCCAACTAAAGTCAGACTATTCACTTCAGGAAGCCAGTCGTCATTTAATGGCAGCAACTCGTTTCAGCGCCTCTAGTGGCAGGAAGGAGAATTACAAAAACAAACAGTTATGCATAAAAGTGTCTCCTTCAGGACTGAAAAATGTTTAATCAAATTAAAAAATGTAACTGATTAGACTTAATGAAGTTCTTTTTTTCCATTTGCTTCCATTTGAAGGCCAAACAAATTTCAAAACTCAGAATCTTTCACAAAAAAAGTTTTAGCCTGTTAAAATAAATTTTTAAACAACATATTTTATTTAGCTGCCATGTAGGTATCCATATACGTCATTTATTAAACATGACTGAGACAAACAAACAGACGCAGCCATACTGCTACAAGAAAACAGACTTACCAAAAACAAAACACAACAAAACTCAGTCTGAGGAAAGAAAAATTCAGTTGAGTCAGATTATTTTGACGCGGCTCCGGCGCGTTCAGCTACACCAACATTACGCCTTCATGATGAAACCACCACGTTTCTGTTTCAACAAATCATTTTGAGCAGCAGGAGGATGTGAGCAGATTGTAAAACACAGCAAACTTTTACAATTTTATTAATTTTTAGTTTTAATTTAGTCATTGTTGGATTATGAGACAAATAAGCAACAGTTTTATTTATGGAAGATGCCCATCATGCGATTTTAGCAGATTTTTATCTGTTACACTATGTAGGTTTATTCATTCATTCATTCATTCATCACAGAAAACATAAAATGCTTAACGTTAACACTTTAACGGTAAGATTTACAAAATGAGCTAAATCAGACCTGAGCCATCAGAGACACAAAGACAAATACAATGTCGGTCTTCTATCACCTGAAGAACATTTCCAGGAGTAAAGCACTAATGTTTCAACAATATCTAGAGAAACTCATGCATTTGTTTTGCTTTAGTCTCATTAATTAAAGCAACAAAGTCTTTACAGGTCAGCCTAGAAAATCAACCCTCCAGCTGCAGCTGATCCAGAACGCTGCTGCTGGCATTCTGACTAAAACCAGGAAGACAGAGCACATCCGTCCAGTTCTGAACGCCTTACTCGGCAGCTTCTCTTCATCAGAAGAGCCTTTTTAGAAATTTTATAACTGAACTGAAACACACCGAATTCCACAGCACATCTACATGCAAGATTTTCAAAGTCAAGCTAGCATAGTTGACCTACTTTCATCTGCCTCTCTATTTTTCTTATTTAAAGCATTTCTTGACCTTTTCATCTCATTGTAGAAGCTAGTGTTGACAGCTGACAAGTAGCAAAGCACTGTTTCACTATTTTTATGTACATTTAAGATTTAGCTTGGTATATTGATAATTTAACAGCTAAAACCAATGGTAGTCTTCATTAGCAAGCAGCTTTTTGCCGGGACTTTCGCCCATGACGTCACGCTGCAACATGTTTATAAAACTGAATTTGACTAACCAACACAACCTTCGAGTCACACGGACTCTGAGCGTTTCTCGGTTCGTGTCTTACCGCCGTTCCCTCCACGATGTCCCTCCAGATGGGTTTGTCCCCGCTGCCCTCGCTGAAGTCCAGCAGGTTGTCCACCACCACCTGACCTATCAGGTCGTGTCTGGAGAAGCGGTCGAAGTCGTACACGGAGAAATGCAGCTTCCTGGAATGTAGCTCGTTCAGCGGCACGCCGAACTGGAACGTCTCGTTGAACACTGGGTTTAAGGTCTTTCTGTGGACCTGAGAGACACACCGGCAAATTTAGAAAACACTCAGAGGAAATATAGCCTTTTAAATATGGTGTGATAGATGAGAGGAGCATGCTAATTTAATTGAAGTTTTAAAAGTCTCCTTTAGAGGAAAATTATCCGCTACATACTGCTCATCAAGAACTATTCTGACAGGATGCAACAGCCATAAAACTCACTACTACTAACGTTTATGAATCTGAAAAGATGCAATTAAAATCTATATTTCTCCAGAGAAAATAATTATTCCTCAGTGGAAAACTTTCCCAGAAGTGGACACCTCAGCAAAGTCATCCCAAAGATCAGACCGAGCGACATCTACAGGTTAATCAGCATCTTAAATAAAAATATTTAGAAAAAGACTGAAGGAGAAAGGGCAAAGTTGCAGCTTTAGGAAACTTGAAAAACTTGGACAGTAAAGATGTCTGATTGCAGCTACGTTGGTAGAAAAGCCCCAAACGATTCATACAAACTGTTTAAATGATGCCCTTTGAATACTTTTTACCTTTCTTGTTTGAAAACTTTCATGTTTTTTGACTCAAATTTGATTTGTTTATGTTGTTCTGTTTGCCTTAAAAATCACATTTGGCCAATTTAAACGGCATTTATCGGTATAATTAGACCAGATTGTTGAGAAAAGTGAGATCTTTAAAAAATGAGCAGTAAAAATAAAAGGCTACATGTAATAACTATTTAAATAAAACAGTTTAATTGCTTCAATACTTTTAACCACCTGCTATTAATAATTTTACTGCCCTCAGCAATTATGAAATGGACACAGTAAATAGAAAGAGACGTATTCAGACCCTCCTCCTCGTATTCATTAATAATTGCCTCTGGCCAGGAGTCCAGACGAACGCCGGGTTCATGCTAAATAATTACACAGTAACTTGAGAGCTGCATTGTATGGCATCAGCCCTGATTATTAAATAATCATTTTGACATTTGAGTCTTTCCATTGATTACTTTGTTGCAGTTTCAGAAGCGAGCCGAGGTTCCTCAGAGGAAAACCAGAGACTTTTTTAAGACAATCATCACAGTTTGTACCTTCGTCTCTCCAGCTAAAACACACAGAAAAAAAAACATTTCCCTGGGATTCATGTCTTTTAAAACACGCTGAGTTTTCACTCCGACTGCTGTGATGATTGATTAAAATATCCAACAAGTGTTTGCTTTGTCCTTTCCTCTCGCCGTGCTGTGGCGAAACACAAACCTTTTTTATCCGAAACATTTTGGAAACATAAGCGGCACCGGTTTCTGGAAACCTGTTGAGAATTCGACTAAACAGAAACAAAACCATCACTGGTGAAAATTTCTCCGCTTCACCGATCAGTTGTCTCCGTCTGTCAAAAATTTGCATTAGTTTTAGTTTAGAGTTGCTTTTGTACCATAATAAATGGAACATTGACCAACATATTTAATGATTTTGATGATTGACAAAATGTAACGTTTATTACTGGTTTCTCAAACTGTAGGTTGTTTTAATGACTTTCTATCTTAGAGTTGTGAACTATAAATGTGCTATAAAAATTAATTTGATTGATTGATAAAAAAAATAGACCTGTCACAATAACACATTTTGTTGAACAGTAAATTGTCCCAGAAATTCATAATCTTGTTTTGAGACCATTTTGAAGTAATATTAAAGTAATACAGCACAGCCTCTCAAAGATCAATAAACTTTAAATTCTAATTAGCATTTAACACTGGAAATGGAAAACATTGTAAATATCCAAAATAAATAAATCAACAAATAAAATGGACACTGAAGTCTCTGTAAACAAAATTATTCTTCAAAAAGAGAAGCAAGTTGAGACCAAAGCACCAGACTTTGGTGGAAATAGAGACACGAGAAGAAAAAACAATTATGGAAATGGAAAATATCATGCAATTAATTTATTTATTGCTTATTGCAACAAGCTTACCAACAAATTACAGTTTGGAGGTATATATTATAATATCTTGTTGGAAAATGACTGTTTTAGTGAAACCTGATTTTTTAAAGTGAACAACACTTTCAACAGTGTTGCTCACTGCTTAATATGGACTCAGAATATGATATCTTCAGTAATTTTTCATGGACTAAAGTGGAATAAATGTGACAAAATTCTGGAAAAAGATTTTCAAAGGAACCTAAAAATGGCTTCATAAATTGTGGATTAAGTTTAAACTCCACACTGACTCATACGTCAAGTTCAAGGACCTTTTAATGTCAGAATAATTCATAAATACAAAATAAGTGGCTTACCAGACAGGAAAAACAATCATTTGGAAATGTATGGGCCAATGCACTGAGAATGAACAAAAAAAGCAGCCAAAGTTCAGAGAAAACATTAAAAGACCCCCAGAGACCCTCAACTATTGATCAAAGATCATAAGAAAGTCTGGCTGCCTGGTTGGAGAGGAGATAAAGAAAAGACGGATGACTCACGGATGAAAAGTGCATTTAAACCTTAACCCATGGCCTGACCTTATTCCTGTGCCGGAAGGATAAAAATGAATTTCTTTATTCCATTTTGGAGAGAATGATCAAAACAAATCCACTGAATTGAAGCAAGAAGTTTAAAAGGGAAGGTTCTCATTTCTCTTTTTATGTGACTGTGCTCAAAACTTCTTCATCTTTTCCAGGTCAACTAAAAGCTCAAATGAGAAATAAGATTGCTGATTTCATTTGTAACATTTTCCTGAACCTCATCTGCCTTCAAACTCCTCCAATTCAATCAATCAAAGTTTATTTTTATAGCACATTTCAGCAAAAAGGCAGTTCAAAGTGCTTTATATCATAAAAACACAAAAAACATTACATTTTTCCAAAATGTTGTCTAGTGTTTCATTAATTACGGTACAAAAGCAAATCTAAACAGGCGGGTTATTAGTCTAGATTTAAAGAAACTCAGAGTTTCGGCTGTTTTGCGATTTTCCGGAAGTTTGTTCCAGATTTGTGGGGCGTAGAAGCTGCTGCTGCTGTTCCTTATAAATCATCAGAATCATCAAGTAAATCACCAAATTGGGATAGATTTGCTGGAAAAGCCTTTGGTATAAATCTTGTCGAGGAGTAAACACTCACTGCCTAGCTTCGGTTGCTAGGTAACGGGCGGAGTTCCGCTGGGGTTGCTAGGTAACGGGCGGAGTTCCGCTGGGGTTGCTAGGTAACGGTTCTTTGCTGGGTGAGGCTCAGTGCCGTTGGGGTTTGTGACTTTGCATTTGGAAGGTTTTTGAAACGTCACATGACTTTCCAGACACCAACAGAAATGAAAACGAAGACTTTCCACCACAGCGGGTCTGTCAGTCCGGTTTATCAGCACCTGATGGTCGCCAAACATGCGTCTGATGGCGAAGCGCCGGCTCTTAGAAACACAAACCCCTCCGAACATCTTTCTGTGAGCCGGCGTCACAATCAGTCGGCGGGGTGCGTGATAAAAGAGCTCCAAATATGAAAGGTGTAAAATTTCAATGTTAATGAGGGTGTGATTGAAATTAAACAATCAGACACACTTCAAACAAAAAAAATGGGAGCCACATTATGTAAATTACAGAAGCATTCATGCTTTTCAAAGGCTGAGGGATCTTTTGTTGCACGCGAGAGACAGCTGAACAAAAGGCGAAACCAAGAGGGAGCTTCTTCTAACGGCTACAGCTTCATCGGAGACGTTAGCTTCTGCTTTTCACTCTGTCCCACTTCTGTGACTGTTCCAGTGGTGTTTATGGATACAACTTCACTGCCATATATCACATTTGGAAGTAGTTATGTTGAGTTTCTCCACAGAGGATAGCTGAGACAGAGGGAGGTTGATTCTCTGGAGCAAAAGGAACATTTTCTGATACAGAACATCCTGAAATGTTCTCAAATATTACCTCAAGCCGGGTGGGAATTATACAACAGCTAGCGAAGGTCTGACTTAATATTTTTCCAAATATAAAAGCTCTTCAGTAAACTGTTTTCTTGTTTTAGTTTAAAGCCAACCAATTCTTGAACAAGTTAGGATAGGTCAATGGTTTACACAAAACATGTTCATAAGATTTTTGCACAAAATAATTTTTAGATAATGAGATTTTAGTCTGCTCAGTTCTGCTTCTTCTCGCTTTAAATCCAAATAAGCTGCTGCCCCCAACTCAACATTTACACTCAGGTGAAAATGGCTACAAACAGATGCACAAATGTACAACCATAGTTCTTTGAAAAGCAGAAGTGCAGCCTCCTGCACAACCAACGAGAATGCAGCAAGTGGTTTCTGGATGGTAAATCAACAATAAAACCCTCGTCTTTTCCAGCAGCCATTGTAAACCAAAAGTCCTGGAGCTCTGCTGGGGTTGCTAGGTAACAGGCAGAAGGTGCCCTGTTACATTCAGGAGGCTTGTGAAACTCATCATTTTCCAGACACCAAAAAATATGAACCTATTACCAAAAAATATCATTTGTTTTTTTTTAAGCATTTAGAATTGAGACCCAAAAATGTGCAAAATATAAATTTCGCACATTTTTCACATTTTTGAACCAGACATTCCATTTTAATGTCTGCCATCTGTACGGATTACAATGAACAAACTATTCTGGTGCAAGGCAGCAGAAGCTGACTAACAGCACATTGTACTGAGACGAGTCCCCAAATCCAGCCCTCCAGAGATCCTGAAGTTTTAGAAGCACCCCTTCTTCAACACACCTAATCAGGATGTCATTCAGCTCTGCAAAGGCCTGGTAACAAGCTATTCATTTGATCCAGTGGTGCTGGATAAGGGCTGCTTCAAAAAGCTGCAGGATGGCAGCTCTGGAGAACCCCACATCTACTGGAAATGGGTCCTATTCAGCTTCTCAGTCCCGTCCTGGTGATTGGCACATAGGAAATGAAAAAGTCTGACATTTTTCCATTCAGTAAACACATCTTACCTTTAAATTCATGCTAATCTTCAGGGTTGATGTTGCTACACAAGGAACAAGACTCAAAGTTAGTTAGCTACTTTTAGTATCAATGAGGTGCTAAAACCTTAAAAGTAAAAAAACATTTCTGTGGAGTCATATTAGTCGTTCATTAGGGCAAAGCCAGAGAGAGAAGGACTTCTGTGAGTCTGCAACCTACGAGCAACAGAGTCAGGTTTACCAACTGGTACAACTGACCATGTGTTTTCTAAAGCCATTATTAGTAGAAGAAGAACTGAACAGCATCAGATCTGTGGCGTAAAGCTGCTGGAAGAAAGAACCAGACATTCTGAAACTGAACCAAGGGATGTCATAAAACAACAACGGCGAGTTATATCTGGTTAGTGGGGACACATTGTGTAAAGTTCACTTTTCACACGTTTTAAAACTGTTATTTTGAGTCTCAATTGCTTCTAAAAACAAACCAAAGTGCTTAAAACAAAAAACAACCATCCACCTGTTTATGTTTTTTGCCGTCTGGAAAATGAGCTGGTTCAAAAACACCCGAAATGTAACGTCACATATCAGCAGACACTGCCTGTTGCCTAGCAACCCCAGCAGAGCTCTGCCCCGTAACCTAGCAACCCAAGCTGAGTGCCAGTAGCTTTGGTCAGCTGATTTTACTGCTGTACAATGGCTGCTGGAACAGACAAGTGTTTTGTTGTTGACTCACCATCCAGAAACCACTTGCTGCATTCCTGTTGGTTGTGCAGGAGGCTCTACTTATGCTTTTCAAAGATGTACAGTTGCATAATTATACATCTTTTTGCAGCCATTTCCACCTGAGAGTGTAAACATTGACCTGGGGGGCATGGCCTGCAGCAGATTATTTGGATTTATAGTGAGAAGATGCTCTAAAACAGAATGATTTTGAATATGCAGTGAACATGTTTTGTGTAGACCGTAAGCCGATCCCAACCTGTTCAAGGAAGCTTAATTGGTCACCTGTGGCAACCAATAGGCCCAAACAACCTCTCAGTTGTTTCCACTCTGGACAAACCAGAAGGAAAGATGAGTTTATTAAACCTTGGATCTTTATGAAATGCTGCATTGAAAAGTATTGTTATTTTTTATTAATCTGTTGTGTTTATAGCACCTCCAACCATTTGCTTTAAGCTCAAAGTTATGCAGGTTACCATTCAGTCTTTGACAGTTTCCACAACGCAACTAAGATTCTCTGAAGGGAAAATTAATTTAACATTCACTTTTCTGCACCAGCAACAGAAAGCAGCACCATCTTTATATTAAATATGAACCAAAACTACAAATGAAGGGAACATAACCCCTCCAATAAATAATTTTTACCTCTTTTAGCAGGACTACTCGTCTTAATTAGACTTTCTGTTCCCTCTAACTTTAGGTCTACAGTGTATTTTTTATCCACAGCCGTCATCTTATTTAGTTTTTAATGACATCTCAGAGGCACTGAAGCATCACATTTCAGAGTTTAATTCACTTTGTTCAGGTCTATCAGTAGCTTGTTCACTGCTCTCAGATTGCTCCAGTTTTACGTCGTGACTTATGGTATCATTACAATACGGCATCCAGCAGGGCTCAATTCCAGGTTTTTCTTTTTGTGCATGCTACCTCTTAGGTCAGTCTCTGGTAAGTATAATATTCATTTTCATCGTTTCTCAGATAATCTCAAATGTTGGTTTTTACCTTGTAAAAACCAACATTTAGACATAAAGTCATGAATGGAAACTTTTTTTTTAGTTTAAATGAACTATAGCAGATTATTATCCTCATTAAAACTGATTTTCTCAACTGTCCTAATATTTGTTTGGTCCAATAGCATCAAACTGTTGCCCTTTTGTTGGAAGTACAATAAAAAAGGAAAAGGTTTACCTTCCTGAAAATTTATTTGGCCAAATGTTGTGAAAAGTAATCTGGATTTGAACAACCTCACCAAAAACAGCCCAATCTGGCAACACGGTTTCTGAAGAGCGAGGCGTTACGCGTCGCTGTAAATCAATCTGATCTTGATCTGCTTTCCCTCACACCAGACTGAAGAGTCTTCAAACCCCAGGAAAATGTGCCAGTTATCTGCAGTTCTCATCTGAAGCACATTATCCAGCATAAATTGTGCCTCAGACTTGATTAGATGGGATTACATTAGTGAGACTGTGTAATTCTCCATGGGTTGTTAGAGCAGAATGAAACTGGTGGGAAAGTGTTTTCCTTTCACCGGAATAACAGCCGATTCCCGACGAGGACGGAGGCGAGCGGGACGCACCTTTGTCTGGAATTTCTTCTTTCTGTCTGGCAGTAGGTAGATCTTCACGTACGGGTCGGAGAAGCCGTTGGCGTCCTTCGCTGGCAGGTCCAGAGCTTTCAGTATCTTAACCACCAACTGCTCCGTGCTGAGACGAGGAGAAAGCAGAACCGAATTATCCTTAAAGTAAGACATGGAGTCAGGGCTTGCACAACAAACACGCTGAGACTCAGACAGGATTAGCCCACACACAAACACCGAAACACCTGTGCTGAACTCGTGCACACAAATTGGAGTGGGAGGGTTGAGAGTCTCTGGAGAAGAAGAGACGGAGCAAGAATAGCCGGCGAGTGTTTGTGTGCGCCATCTCCAGAGCTGCACCGTCAGCTCAGTGAGCGCAGAAGAACAGAGAGGCACACAGAACGGAGCTCGTTTATTATCTTTAGCGTCCTGGGATGAGCCTTACGGATGCACCGGTCCACTTTATCCACTTCTGATACCCATTAGTATCGACCGACACCGATCCGATACACAAAACCAGGCTGACCTGACTGAAAACGCTTCTTTCTTAAATAAAACACAGACAGAAATGCATTAAATTACAAATTTATCTGATAACTCTGCACCAAAACAGGAAAACTTTACAGGATTTGAACCAGGTGGAGGTAAAGCCACATGAGGAGTTTTGGGTTGAACATATTTATAGACATGGTTTTCTTTATCTTAAATGCAAAATGTATGTATGTTTGTACAGTTTTGACTCAATTACTACTCTAAATACGTTGTTCTTTCAACAATTTGTATTTTTTTGAGTTGGTATGCTCCAGTTAACGATTAATCGATTGTTTCATTAACCGATTAATCACGATTAATCATTTCAGCCCTAATCTAAAGAAGACTTTGTTCACGGATAAGACTCGGAATGAGTTAAACTGAACTCTGAAAAAGCCACTCAGACCAGAAACCTTCAGGTGGCGGATCACGACGTTGTGCCCTGCAGCTATTCTTACTTCTCCACACAAAAACATGTTGAAAGGTTGCACACATTAGTTAGAAATTGGACAATCAGCAGCCTTTGTATAAAAATAGCCTAACAGCCCCTTTCTGCACAAACACACAAACAACTGAGCAGGACTGAAAATATCTCTGTCACGCAAACAAACATAAGATCTCCGCGCGGGCCGGCGCTGATGTCTGCACATACGAACGCTTCGCCGTTTATTATGCATTTAATTACCAGATGAAGATGAGGACAGCTCGGAGGCTTTTAATCAGACCTCGTTAGGCTGCGTCTCCATGTGTTAACGAGGCTGTCAGCACTTCATTTGCTGCCGTACAGGAGGCCGGCGTGAGCTGGAGGCTGAGGCCGGATCAGCGGGGCAAACGGCAGACAGTGACCTGCAGCAGCTGCAGCGTCCGCAGGATGTGTGTTGACATCAGAGCCGTGGAGAATCTGGACAAGCGTTTACCCCCGACTCACATCCAGCCACATAAACACGCAGTCAGGTCGAATCAAGATGATGCTGCACCATGCTGCGCTTCAGGATAAATGTTTACGTTTTCTAATTAATTAACCAGATTAATAATAACTGGAAAGAAAAGGAAACTAATGCAATGAAGCATCTTTATTAGCAGGGTTTGTAGATTTCTTCCACAGGAAAATTCAAGCAGGAGATAAAAACAAAGACTACTTTAATTTACTTTAATATTAATTTATTGCTTTTTTAACAGTGTTTTATGATTGTATTCTAGATTCTACAGCTAAACTTTGTTTTGAAACATCTCTCACACCCTGTACACCTGACTGATCCCAGAACAAAACGCTAATTAAAAATAAATAATATAACATTATCATATAAAATATAAATCTACGTTTACTTTATTTCAGTTACACATACCAGTAAGTAATTTAACCCGTAGGAATAATAAATATTCATTACATCAGTGGTGTTTTTTTTTTTTTTATTTTTTTAAGTTTTTTTTCTTCGGAGGCCAAAACTGACAAAATTCATAAAACTCAAAATGCTGCTTGATAATAAGCAAAATTAATAATGAAATCCCAAAATTCTGACAAATTTAAATTACCTGCGGGCAACAAGATTCAATAAACTGACAATGTTAAACTTAGTTAATTGTGTTTTTTTTATTTTTATTTTAATGCTTGATAATAAACATGAAATCTAGATATCCTTAAAGATCCAAAACACAAAGAGGCTCCAGATTGTTGCCTTATTAAAAGAAAAACAGATCATTTCCTAATTTTGGGGTCATCAGTTGGCCAAATTTTTAGTATTTGATTTGTGTTCAGGGGCCAAACAAAATCATTTTATGGGCCAAAAATGGCCCCCGGACCACAGTGTGGACACCCCAGCACAAAACAATCCAAACAAATCGGGTTGGAGCCGGGCAATAAATCAATAACAATATCAATCAATCAATCAATCATGATAGACACGTGATAGATATTGTCCAACACAGTGTTTAATAATTTCACTGAACTCCGATCCAAAACCGCACAGCATTCTGGGAGATGTAGGCAGAGGAAAGACCTTAGCTGCTCAACTTCACGGCTAGCTAAGCTAAGTTGGTGGAATCAACTCACTCACTCTTTGGTTACCTAGCAACTCACTCACTCTTTGGTAACCTAGCAACAGCCTGTTAGCTTGCCCTGTTCCAGGTTTCACCTTATAACTGCTTAAAAATAAAAATAACTGTGTGGAGTTGAAGGAGAAAACGACAATAACAGTTTGAGATATTAAAACAAAAATCTAATCAATAATTATCGACTGATATGAAACACTCATATTGTGATCAGTTTTTCAGCCGTATCGACCAGTTCCAATAAACGACCTTCAAGCAGAATATACAGAATATATTTTCTTTCTGTGTGTGTTCTCTTAATCTTAAGACTTGTATTTGATTTGTTTATACCAGAATTTTAAAAATATATCTAAAAATGTTCTCGCTACATTTTCTGGTATTTAGAAACAATTTGTTCATTTTAACCAACATTACAACACGACTTTTTATAGGCACATGAAAGCATCTTGTTTTAATGATAATGTTTTCTAAATTAATGCAAATTATATCATTATATTGCATTTATTACAAAATATCAAACACTTTCCAAACCTTGGAAACATAAAATTGAAATTAAATCATTTTTAAGGAGCTGTGTTGGAGAATAACTCAGGATTTCCTGATGTTTCCTCAGAGTGAATTCTCCTATCGCAGCTCCAACAGGCTCCGCCACCTTATTCCTGGCAGACTCACGGAAAGCTCGCCGTTATTCCCGCTGTGGAAACGTGTCAGCTTTTAATGGGCTTGTCAATAGAAATGCGTTTCCCGGAGGACAGGAGCAGGTCTGACATCGACTGTTAGCGGGTCTCACACATTAACGCACCAATCCCATCGCCAGGTGACTGTTTGCAGCAACGCCAACCTTTGTTTTTTACTCCATACCTACAGAGACAGACGTCATCTGCCGACTTAAACGAGACGCAGGAATGGTTTTGTTTTGCCGTTTCCTCCATTAGGCTAATTCTCTGTCCTTTGATGATGCGTCGGCAGGTTGCTGCTCAAACCGGCTCACATATATAATTCATGAATGAAACGGTCGCACCCTTTCTTTTCTCCAACCATCAGCACTTTCACGCTTTGCAATGTTTCAACGTGTCAGGGCAGGAAGGCATGCAGAGCTGCCCCCCGCAGACCCGACATGCCCTTCAGACCCAGCAGGGCTGAGAACCGCGATCACCATTTAGCAGATCGGTTCGATAACGATCAGTGTGACACCAACACCTCAGCCCAAGAGTAAAGGATGTTCAGCATAAATACGTCACATACTGATGGCATAACCGTTATGGTCAGGTTAGCATTAGCTTCACCGCAGATAGACAAAAATTTAGTTAATTTCCATCGAGTAATTCTGAAATTTTGAAATTAATCTCTGAGATTTTCTAGAAAAAATATGAAAATTTCTGAGCTTCAAAAGTCAAACAGTTTCTGAGTTTGCAAAGTTGAACATTTCTGACTTTTCAAATTGAGAAATGTCAATTTAAGCTCAAAATTTAAGTTTTTTTCTAAAGAAATTTGAGTTTTTGAGCTCCAAAAGTAAAGAATTTGCAAAAAAAAAAAAATGAAATTGAGATTATTCTGAGACAATTCCTAGAAAAAACTTATAAATTTCTGACAGTAAAGAATTTGTAAGAAAAAACCCGCAGAAAGTCTGAGATTAGGCTCAACATTTCAGAATTTCTTCTAGCAAATTTTAAACTTTTCAAACTCAGAAATTTCAAACGTTTTTTCTAGAAACTTTATGAGCTCAGTCTCAAACTTTCTGAGTAACAAACTCCATTGGCAGATTATTTCATTTATGGTAAAAATGTATTAGTTAAATAATGAGACTAATATCTTTTTCAGTAAATATTAATTATTGAATAAAACAACCTCCCATTTCCTGCTGAAAAGTTAATTATATGTCAGTTTTGTCTTATTTCATGTGTACTAAGATATTAGCACTAGAAACTAGACCAAATTTACTTTGCATGTTGTGCTTTTGCATGCAGGCCTTTTGCTGACCAACTATTTGAACCTTTCTGGTGGAAAACCCAGAACGGTTCCCTAGCTTTGCTGCAGAAACGATCTCCTCCTTCAGGAGCGTTCAGGGATTCAGTCCTGCTGCTTCGCGCTCACATATCCATCATGGCCGCCGTGTCAGAGACTCCTTTGATCTCTGCTTGGTGTAACTGCGGAGGTCAAACTTCTTCAGTCATTTCACACATGACTCCGATGCAAGAGGAAGGAACCTCGGGCCGAAGGACGAGCCAGTGTCGGTCTGAATACGTTTCAAGGCTCCCACTGTGTCTTTTCAGATTATGTTTTCATGGTTTCTCCATTAACATGAGACCCTCTTTAAACCACTTCTGCTCCTTCACACATAACCCAATCAAGCAAGTCGGTGAAAGCTTTCACAGCGCTGCAGGGCATCGCAGAATCAAAGGGAGCGGCTGGTGTTGTGCATAAAATGTGGGTCGGACTTCCAGCATTGTCTTAAAAACGGCAGACAAGCCGCGGTTCGCACTGGAAAATCCAACCCGTTTCAAGGTAATCAAACTTTTCCAGCACCACACTCACTGACCGTCACTGTTTCTAATGAGAATATTCAACAGGGGTAAGGTTAAGTAAAATATAACAAAACTTTATGCTTTGAAAAGTCTCACACAGCGTAAACAACAAACTGGTCCGAGAAACTAATTTACCAAAAAATGCCCCAATTTCAACAACGTTGTTTAACGTATGAAATATGAGACGATCAATAAGTTATTGATCCATGAGAAATAACAAATATCCATCACATTAAAACAAACACATGATGTTAATGACCTTCCTGCTCAAATTAAATGCTTAGACATAATATACAAAGAAAGTTACAAATAAATCTCTAAAAAAATGTTCTTGGTAAGCTGTGTAGCATTTAAAACTGAGCAATAAATATGTATATATATAGATATAGATATATATATAAACTTAGTAAACAGAAATAGGTTTGGTAATTTTAACTAACCAAAACAAGAAAAGTTTAGTTTGATTTAACTTCAGACGGTGAAGAAGTCACTGTAGTTTCTGTCTGAAGTCAGAAATCAGATTTTATACACGAGTCTCACTTTAAGTTTAACATGAATAAAATGAGACTTTTCAGGAAAATTTTTCAAAATTCTGAGGGGAAAAAAAAAAATCTAAATTCTGAGAAAAAAAAATTTAATTCTGAGAAGAAAAAAATCAAAACTCTGACTTCTGATGTCAGAAAATTAAAGTGAGACTTCTGAGAAATAAATTCATAATTCTGTGGGGGGAAAAACAACAATTCTGAAAAAAAAAATAATTAAATTCCAAGGCAAAAAAAAATTAAGGTTCTGAGAAAAAAAAATCTGAGAAACAAAAACAAAAAAAAAAAATCTAAACTCTGACGTCTCATCTCAGAAAATTAAAGTCAGTTTTGAGTTCTGAAGACCTGAGTGTGTATAAAAATATCTGACTAAAAGCCTAAACTGGGAAAACGTTATTTAAAGTTGAAACCAAAACTCAGATCGCACTTTATTACAAAACTATCAGCACTTTTAATGACTCTCCAGAGAAATCAAGCACTTTCCAAACCTTAAAAACAATATGAGCAAAAGCTGAACAAGTTGTTCCAGATAAATTGCCCAGTGCTTCCAGTTCTGCATTTCCCAGCTAAATGTGCTAAATTAGCGTCAGCCTCCTGTCAGAGTGCGCAGCCAGCCGTGCTTCGCTTACTTGAAGGCGTAGCGCAGCAGGAAGCAGATCCTGCCGCAGGTGTCGCCCTGCTTGCCTTCGCCCTGGTCGCCTTTGGGCCTGTAAAGCTCCGGCTTGATCTGCCCGATGCAGGTGACCTGCTCCTTCTCCTCGCCGTGGAAATCTGGGCTGGAGAGCTGGTGAGTCATGGGCTTGGGTCTGAAATCACACAGGGAGTCAGAAATATGAGCAAAACGAAGGAAAAATAGAAACTAGAAGCTGCGCAGCCTGGTGGTTCTGCAGGTTATTTTCTGGTGATTCTGCAGATTAT
>NW_006800073.1:915253-969857 GCF_000485575.1 Poecilia formosa
TTCTGGTGATTCTGCAGATTATTTTCTGATTCTGCAGGTTATTTTCTGGTGATTCTGCAGATTATTTTCTGATTCTGCAGGTTATTTTCTCCTTTACCTGCTGACTGAATGAAGCATAAATTAAGAACCAGTTATGAGGTTTAATAACTTCTCATCTGTTGTTGAATTTCTTCATGATCATTTGATGTTGTTGCCAATTTTATGCTGTCAAATCTGTGATATTTAAGGGATTTATTGATTTTGTTTGGGAATAACTTAGTTAAATACACTTTATATTTTTATATTCTTTGTACTGGCTTTTATTCAGAATTCAGTTTTTTCTTTTGCAAATTATCATTATTGAATTTCAAGAAGTACTCACCAAACATAGAGGCAGCTATTTATTAATATTTGATGAGCTTTATCGGTACATTTGGGGACAACCTCTGAGGACATCATCATCTTGATACGGCCCAGAAGAGAAGTATTTATTTCTCTTTAAACATTACGCTTCTAATCATCTCAGTTTGACCTTCTGCCTGGATTTCACCAAACTTTTTTCTGCACATAAACCCCAAAAAGCTCCAATAATCAATAATATCAGGTTGTTTTTGGATGCAACTTTGCAAACTCAAGCAGATTCTTTCAGCGCTGCAGAATCTGACCTGAGGATGACCTTCCTGTGACGACTGGCGGTTTGTGCTCAGACACATTTTTGCACCAGTTGACATTCAATTATATTGATTTTAAACAATTAGCATGCGTTAAGTTCAGTGGTGAGGAATCGGTCGGCTGACTGACCGCGGGGTGACCTGCTGCTGGGAATGGGCGTTGGGCAGCTCTTTGTTGGGATGAGCCCCGCCCTCCGAGTTGGGGACATCCGGCGACGTTTGACTCAGCTTCAGAGTCCCTAGAGAAGCAAAAACAAACCCGTCTGTCTCAGTTAACGCTGCCGACAGTCTGAGGTGGGCAGAGCACCCAGGAATTACACTAAAGTAGGAGAAGAACTGCTTCAACACGAGTAAAAGTAAAAGAGTCGCCGTCCAATAAATCACTCAAGAGGAAAAATGTATTTGGTAAAAATCTACTCAAGTATGGAGTGTCCAAACTTTTTGTCATGTGGGTTAAAATTGGTGACTCAAAAGTAGTTTTGGACCGAAAACAACCCAACGTAAAATCAAGAAGATGATAAATCAGCCTGATGTTTAATGCAGAACCAAAACTTGAAAGGGATTTTTATGACGGCGCATTTGGGCCGTTTAAGACAGAAAAACTGAGAACATCTCTGCCAAAACGTTTGTGAATAATCTCAGAAATTTTCTAGAAAACTTGGACATTTTATAGAAAAATGTTCAACATTTGAAATTCAGACATTTTCAAGGTTTTTTTGTAGAAAATTCCTGATATTAATTTAAAAATGAGATTCCCCCCCCAGCAGATTTCCTTGTTTTTTCTAGAAAATGTCAGGTTATTTTTGGCAGATATTTACTAATTTGTATTTTTTTCTACAATGGCCCTCATCCACTGCAACAGGTTTTGCACGTTTTCTGATTTAAAAGAAAAACATCTAGTTTTCAGTTTATTTTGAGTTTAATAGAATACATTTATTTTTAGCAATAAGAACTGGATTTCAGTCACTTTCTTTCAAAACTTTTGCTATATTTAGTCAAGTTTAAGAAATAATAAAAGCTGATTTGGATAAACTTGGTTTTACTTTTTGCTAATACTTATTTATAAAAACATAAATAAGTTTATCTTTTCATAAATAGATAAAAAGAAAAAGTATTGTGTTTTTTTGGTTAAAATAAAATACTTTGTGTTGTTCTTTACGTTTTCCTGTGTCAAAAAATTAAGTTGGTAACATTTTTGTCTTGATTACAAATTAAAAGTCTCCAACTGGATCTATAGCCAAAATTTGTGTCATTTTATTGATTACAGCTGGGGGCCACACAAAATGAGTACAAGGGCCACAAATGGCCCTCGGGCCACAGTCAGATCAGAAACACCCCTGGAGAATCTGATCAGATTATCAGTCATTTAATACTTAAAAATCACATCATCAGATGAAACAAAATATAAAGTGAAGTGGAAATTTCGTTATTTTAAAAACCAAAATGACAATAATTTATATAAGTAACAAAATATAACTAAATCTATATATAACTGTTTAAAAGTCAGATTAAGATTAAGAAACTTTAACTAAACCTGCAGGTCTGTCACTGGTGAATTTTTTTTATATGTTTGTTTTCCATTCAGTGGGGGGAAAAAATCCAGAAATTTTACTCAAGCAAAAGTAAAAATACTCCTAAAAGTAAATTTTCTAAAAAAAAAAAAATAAATACTCAAGCAAATGTCAAGTATTGAGAAGTAATGTAACTACAGTTCAGCTGTAGCAGTAAAAAACAGAAACAGGCTGGTGTTTTGATCGACATCCGGACTGTAAAGGCCAGCAGCGCCGTCGGAAAAGGGCGGCCATCTTTACAATAATGAACAACGTTCAGCAGCAAAAACGCACAACGAAAAAATAAATCTGCTGGAAAATCAAAGAGCTTCAGTTCCAGTTTGTAAAATTTATCTAAGAGTGATGAAAGTAATTTAAAATGACTGAATATAAATGAACAACAAGCATGCAAATATGTTAATCTATAAATAATTTGTAACTGAGGGCAGAGAAAATCAGGCTCAAGTTGCTCAGATTTTGGAACGAATCGATGAATTAAAACAAAAAATAAATAAATAAAAGCTGCAGGTTGGAGCAAAAGGGGCATTTCTCACCAGCATTGTTGGGGTAGGAGTCCATATCCAGGTACGAATGCTCCTGGGTCTCGTTCGGCCCTCCGACCACCCCTCCGCCCTCCCCTCTCTCCAGCCCCACCAGGTCAGAGAAGTGGGGGTGCCCCTGCTGCCCCAGCGAGGGGTAGAGCGAGGAAGAGGAGTGGCCCTCCTTCCTCTGCAGCAGCGGGGGTAAAAGCGACGGCCCCGCGGCGCCTCCCAGCCCGGCGGTCCCGGGCAGCAGCCCCGACGTCAGGCTCAGCCCGCCGCCCTCCTTGTCCCGCCATGGCAGCCAGCAGAGCTTCCAGGAGACGAAGAGGGACACGGAGAGGAGGACGATGCCACAGAACGTCACGATGACCGACAGCAGGCTGACGGAGATTTCTGCAGAGGGGGGAACAGAAAACGGAGCGAAATAAAGAACCTGAGGGACCGACGATGCACCGATCCACTTCCAATATCTGATCACTTCACTTACGTCAGGGATGCATTTTGTTTAACTTATAAGTAGAAATTTTCACTTCTGTTATCAATACAGAAATCAGAACAGACTCAATACGTTTCTTTTTTTTTTTTTTAAACTCAGGCATAAATATAATAAACTACAAATTCATTTCATGACTCTGCACCAACTGACAGTTTGGTCAAACCTGTAAAAATTACAACTTTAATTTGTTCAGTCAGTTCAGTTGGGAGGATAAAAGTCAATAACCGACTATTTAAATGCAGAATTTGACAATCGAAAACAAATCTGCTTAATGGAAACGCAGCAATTTAGAAAAAACTCAGTTGGTTAAGTTTTTTATTTTGGCTGTATTAAAATTGGTTTATTTTGCAAATCTGCGATGGAAAACATTTTTTTAGTACTACACGAGTCACATGATCAACAACCAGATGTTACTACTAGCAAAAACCACAAAGACGACGACGACAGGAAGTAGCTCCATAATGACGGAGCTCCAAGTTTTTTTACTGACTTATTACATAAAAAACTTATTCACGTGTGATTACAATCATTTTTCTCATTATTGGAAACAAAGGAATTGTGAAATTGTTTTTTTTTATTTATTTTTTACATTAGCAGAAAATTCACACATTTGTAATGGAAACGCAGAAACGGACAAAAACAACAAGTTGACTACTGTGGTCAAACATTTTAAAAATAAAACTGCAACAAACCTTTCAAATCAATCAGAAAGTGCAATTAGGAAATCTAAATATGACGCAAACATAAATATTAAAGCATAGAAATAGACTGAATAGATCTACTGTTATGAATCATTCACCGATTTTTTACAATATTGGGATCAATACAGATATTAATCGGATCGGAGGAACATGTAGCTTCTGATTAGCACCTATAAGTTCAACATCTTTGGTTTTTATTTTCATCCCAACACAACAAAATCCCCAAATAACAATTTGGGGTTTGCAACAATCATGATTCACCTTAAGAGGCGAATTAACGAGCAAAGCCCAAGTGAAGAGGCAGGATTCGTCATGTGACGTCGTAAAAAGCTTTATCCATCTTGCTGGTGCCACAACAACGCCAAGATGAATAAAAACAACAACCTCGTCTCCAGACGCATGCTATTAACACATCATGCATATGCCAAACCAAAGCACCGTTACCACAACATCTACAAATCACACATCAACGCCAGCGGCTGCAGGCGTAAAGTGTAATTTGCAGCCATTCTCTGAAGCTTTTATCCGAGCTGGAAATGGGGGCAAACGCTGGCAGGAAGGAAAAAAACAAGATGAGGCGGGAGGAGGCGATGATGACGATGGCAATTAATAATCATAAAAAAAAACACACCCACAGTGATGTCATCCTGCATTTCTTCACAGTTATGAGCCTTTTAATCTGTGACAGGTTAGTGGGGGAGAGCGGGGGCCAGACGGTGGGGAGAGAATGACTCATTCGAGCAAAAACGCTGGACTGAATGAAGTCCAGATCCGTCCCATCAAACAGTCAGAAGTTTACATACATGCAGCACGAATGCCATCCTGATTTAACGGGATAATAAGTAGATTTCTTTGAACAGGCCCAGTTTTTAAGGATCATCCACAAATTTTAATAAGATTTGAAGTCAAGGCTAATCCAGAAGCTGTTTGATTCACTCCGAAATTAACTTAGCCGTGTATTTCTTTCTGTTGTCCCATAGAAACACTCAAATGTGTCTAGATGTAGCCGTCTAACTGTTTGACATTAATCGGCTAACATGCTAATAGCAGAGCTAATTTTTTTTATTTAGCTCTTTAGCTAACTTTGAAAATATTTAGCACTTAGCTTCCCCTAAATTAATTCTTCAAGCTAATGTCTGATACACTAGTTTGCTTGGCTGGATGTCTGACGACTCTAATTTTCAGAATTGGTGGATGTCAAAGGTCATCCACAAATTTTCAATGAGACTGAAGTCAAGAATAGTCCAGAAGTTTAATGTTGGCCTGCTGGCGTCACGCAGAAATCAATTCGGCTGTGTATTTCTTTCTGTTGCCCCCAGGAACAACTGTTGATTTAAACAGCACTTGGCACATTTCCACTAACCCGCTAATAACAGAGCTAGTTTTTCATTTAGAGCTTTAGAATTTTTCTAACATTGAAAATGTTCAGCACTCTTAGCTTCCCCTAAATTTACTTTTCAAGAGTAAATTCTGAAGTGTTAACAAAGTTGGCTGTTTTGTAAACTTTCATCATTAGCTTTAACATTAGCTTCCACTAAATAACATGTTGATTTAGCACTTTAGCATTAGCTTCCACTAAATAACATGTTGATTTAGCACTTTAGGATTAGCTTCCACTAAATAACATCTTGATTTAGCACTTTAGCATTAGCTTCTACTAAATAACATGTTAGCATAGCACTGTGTTAAGAGAACTAACTTTTTAGTTAGCGCTGCCCACTGCTGGATCTGAGTTTGTGTAATGCACCTGTTACACTGAAAAATGAAATAGCACCACAACATAATGCTGCCACTGCCATGCTTGACAGTTGATTCATTGTTGTTAGCTTTGAAATGGCTAATTGGTTTTCATTTCAGCTTCTGCTCCATTCATCTGTATGTTCCTAAACTTACAGTCAAAGACAGCATTAACCAGAGAACAAGGTAACTCTGGAGGAGCTGCAGTGATCCATAGCTCAGGTGGGGGAATATTTCAGCAGGAGCATAACTGTTCACTCCAAAATCTTCCATCAAATTATAGCTTTTGTTGAAGACAGAGATAAGAAGTCCTATTTACAGTTTGCCACAAACTATGTAGGTGACACAGCAAAAGTGGAAGAAGGTGTTCTGGTCAGAAAAGACCAAAATAGAGATTTTTGGCCTACATGCAACCCTCCATGTTCAGCAGGGAAAAGGAAGCCGGTCAGAGTTGATGGGAAGATGGATGGAGCAAGAAATCTGTTAGAGGCTGAGACTGTTTCACCTTCCAGCAGGACAAACACTCTGAAAAGGTTAGAATAGCCTACTTTAAGTTATTAGAAAGTACTGGCTAAGGAGTTGTAAATACATATGGGTGTTGTCTTTTTCAGACTTTCACTTTTAAAACATTTTGAAAACCAGTTCCTCCATTCAGTGGGGAGCACCGCTCACTTAAAAGCTAGTTGTGCTAAACCCTAAACCATGAATTATAACCATTATAATTTGCTAAATCTCAACTGCTAAGCCAGCATTTGGCTGAAGCTACTGCTAAAGCGCTAACTTAAGTTCACATTACAAACCATGATCATCAATTTAATTTTGAGTTTAGAATTTGCTTGTTCATTCTTGCCCTTAGAATCTGTATTTATGTTTATATCTAGTTCTCTACTGTCTGTGTTTTATCTTGTACCTTCATGTTTCCTGTTTGAAATAAAGGGAAAAAAATTAGACAGGAAATGAAACTATTGCATTAACAGTCTTTGCTTACTTCAAAATAACAGCATGAATAAAAAATGCTAACTGCTCCAACACAACTGAAAATGTAAAGAATAGCCAAGTAAATTAGTGCTTCAGAAATGATCAGGAAAAATGTGTTTAAGTGCACTAAAGTTTTCAGCGTTAGGTAAAGTGCTAAAGGAAAAATTAGCTCTGCTATTAGCATGTTAGCGTGTTAGCGGGAGCATGTTAACCACTGATTCCACTTTGCAGCTGTGCACAGCTTCGTGTTCGTCTATCACCAAACAGCACAGACTGAAGTTTTGGTTGAAATGTGAAAAAATGTGAAAATGTTCAAGCTTTTCTACGGCTTCATGCTTCTGACCACAACTGTGATAGCAAACATGTGCTTTCTAACTTCTGCACATGCTGGTTGCATTAATATTTATAGATAAATAGACTAAATATACAATGAATATTTATTCTTATCCTGGAACCATTTGAAGTCTTTTTATAAATAGCACTTTCGGGTCTGATGACTGTCTTGACGGAATCGGACCAATCGGAGCTCACACTGAACCGAGTCCCAGAGCTCTGAACATGAATATGCATGGTTAGTGTGTCGACCAAGCAGACTCATTACAGATCTGCAGACTGTGTGCGCCGGCCTGTCCACCGGAGGCTTCGCAGCAAAAATGGCATCTTTTGCCCTCTTGGGTTTCTTCCAGACCACAGATTAGAAATGCTTAACTGAGAAAACGCTTCCTAAACGGCTGCTTTGGAGGCGTCACAAGACAATAACTTCAGATGTCATTAGAGCTGCAACTAAGACATATTTCTGTTATCGATTAATCAATTATTCTAACGATCAATCGGAAAAATAAAGTTTAGCCTTTTTGTACAATATTAGAAATACATTGAAACAAATTAGGCCCTTTTAAAATAAGGAAAACATTTTATTGCCTAAATGAATTTTTGATTAAATGATTAATCGGAGTATAGGGGCCATACTAGGAAAAATTATTAGAATAAAAAATAAATTACAAACGTAAAGTCATAAAACTGCAAGAATGAAACCAAAATATTATGAGAACAAACTTGTTTGAGTTTATTTTGTCTATATTCTGGTAATATTCTGACTTTATCTCGTAATATTACAACTTTATTATTGTACAACTTTATTCTTGAAATTTATGTTTCTTATTTTTACAGTATTGCCCTAATATTCTGACATAGGAAAGCAAAAAGACGTTTGTTTTTCCAGAATTTGAACCAGGCTAAGATAAAACTTTGCCTCTTGAGGAGTTTTGGGGAAAAAAAGAAAATGTTTATTATTATTATTATTATTTGGATGCAAATGTGTATATTTTTTGGTTTAATTACTGCTTTAAATATGAGTTTCTTTCAGCATAAGGCCTTTTATTTGAGCCTGTAGACTCCCAGGGGTTCCCACAGTGTATTATAAGCCTGGCGGGCCACCAAGCTTTACTTGTGCCTCCACCAGGCTTAGCATTTACTATTTACTTAAGGTTTTTTTTAATGTTTGCATCTTCTAAGACTTTCAGTTGGTGTTCAGATATTAATCTTCCAATAACCCATAATCATTAGGTGATATTTTCAAATTTCCTGTCAACTTTAAATGTTTCTAACTCAAAAAGACGGCCCTCGCACCGAACCACCGGGCTTAGCAGGTTGTCTGGGGGACTCCAGTTAACGATTAATTGATTACTAAATTAGTTGATAATTATTTAAATCAGTGGTTTCAGCTCAATGTGTGAAAATGTCAAATAAAGATGAGAAAAGCCAATTTTACTCATGATTAATCACAATTAATCTGATTAATCTTTTCAGCCTGATGTGGTGATAACGTCACAGATGAAACAAGCCTATTTTAATCGCGATTAATTGCAGTTAATATGATTAATTGTTTCAGCTTGATGTGTGATAACATCACATAAAGATGCAACAAACCTATTTTAATCACAATTAATCTGATTTATTGTTTCAGCCCCAGATGTAATAACGTCAAAGGTGAAACAAGCTAATCGTCTATTTAACCGTTACATTTCAACCCTTCGTTCCTCGCTGTCTTTTCCTCTGCACTCTTTCCTTCAGCATCTACCGCTTTGTTCGTCACCCTTTCCTCCTCTACTCTGCTTTCTCGCTCTCTTGTTGCTGAATTATTCATCAGTCTGTGTATGTCATTAATCAGCACTTGTTCAAAAGATATGATTGGAGAGCCAAGAAGGTGGGGTGGGGGTGGGCACCGACTCGTTGGAGAACAAGATGAGGGGAAGAAGAGATAAGAAGAGAAAGAAGGGGAAAGAAGAAGAGCAGGATTGGTCCAGGTGGAGAAAAGATGAACCAAAGGACGTGTTGGAGCCGACATGTAAGCTCCAGAGGAGGCAAGGGAGGAGGAAGGCAGCAAGGCTGTTAAATCTACAGAAAAGGGGCGTGGCCACAGAGGGCAGCTGGGGGCGGGCACCGGCTGCGTCTGAAATCTGATTGGCTGCACTGCCTGGCCACTCCCAGCAGAGCTGACACCTTACATAGATTACTGTTTGGTCCACAATCCATGTCAGTAGATGACAGAAAAGCTCCTTTTGTTGCTTTATGACGTCCATTAATAGTTTTTCTGTTGTTTTCAAGTTTTTTTTTTGTTTTTTTTTACATATTAAAGCTGCAGAATGTAACTTTTACTAAAAAAAGTTTCTTTTTTACATATTTATTGAAATTGTCACTATGTAACAGTATGGGAGGAAATAGATGTGTTAAAAATTTTAGCTCCTCTGTCTTTTCCCAATGGTAATGAGAAACAACCAATCAGAGAGCCAGGAGGCGGAGCTTAGCGCTGTCAATCACAATCTCTTGTGGCAATGCTCATGCCCCTTTGATTAGCAAAAGGCTAACTAATTCTCATGCTAGATCATGTTAGCTAGTGCTCAAGCTAACTGAGCACCAGTTAGCTTGAGCTAAGTTACTGCTAGTTAGTTCATATTGTATTGTACAAAGATTAGCGTTTTGCATCACGATTAATCTGGTTAATCATGTCGTTAGCACTAGTTAGCAAAATCTGCCAACCCTGCTGCCCGGGCCCCTAAGGAGAAAAATCTAGACACGCCCCTGCTTACCATGTGTGAAAGAGCAGACACATAAACGGCAATAATAAGAAGAGTAAGAGCCGTGGAAACTCAGATGAAGGAGCTTGACAGTGATTTAGAGGAAAACACCTGAAGAGCTTCAGAAGTGAAAGGTTAATGCATTGATCTGCAGCAGCAAAACAAAAGGAGAGCAGTAGGTTGAGTCAGGCTGGGAGATCAGCGCTACGGTGAAGTCACGGATGTGATCAAACGTGTGCAGCTGCTGTCGGGGGGTGAAAACGGCTCCCCTCCATTTGTCGCTGTAGCATCCTGAGCACTGATCCTGCCAGAGATCCGTCACTAATCCACCGAGCATAAAGAGCGAGTCAGCAGGCGGCCGGGCTACTGGGCGGGCAGCCGGCCTCTGAAGCTCGCCGTGAGGAGCGGCTGAGGCTCCCCGTCACTCAGCGACTGACTCAGCCCCCGCCGGGAACCGTACGATCCTCTACATCAAACGCATCTCCTCTGCTTACACAAGCCATTCGCTGACAGCTTTCGCCGTTCGGCGGCCCTCCGGGGGATCGGACGCTTCCATCAGCGGCTCGACGCCTAAAACTGCGGCCTGGCGTTTCTGCAGAGAGTCGGCCAAACCTCAGGAGGAACGGCGGCCAATCCAGCCTAATCTACGCTGAGCCACAGATCCATGCTAATCGGTGTAGCACACCCGAACGTCCCCATGGAGACCACACACAATACCAACTCAGCAGTTTACCAGGAACGACTCAGACTGGGTTTATTAGCGCTGCCTCTGCATAATAACAGAATAATCTGATAATGCAGATGCTAGGCTGGAACTAGTGTTGTTCATTGCTGTCGTTCTCCCTGTGCATGTGTGGTTCTCTCTGGGTACACCCGCTTCCTGCCAAAATAAAAAAGACGATGGTGGGGTAAACTGGCCACTAGCCTCTCCAAGAACCCTGCAAGGATTTACTAGGTAGTGAAAATGTAAGTGAGTTTGTTGTGGCGTAACAGGGAAACAACTAGAAGCAACTGGGAAGACGTGAAGGTGGGAACGGTGGGATCTGCCGATTACTTAACTAAAGAGGGCCTATTATGCAAAACTCACACTGTGCATGTCTTCGTGCTTCCATTTGGGTCTCGACTGCTTTTAAATGAACCCAAACGCTTAAAACTAAACAAAAGAAAGGAAAACACCCAGCCATTTATTGGGAATAAGTTAACGTTTTTTTTTTTTGTATCTGGAAAATGTACCATTTCAAAAACCCTCTAAATGTTGAGTCAGATTCAACCGCCACTGCACCGTTACCTAGCAACCCCAGCCAAGCCCAGCCTGTCACCCAGCAACAGAAGCAGACAACTGGTTTTACTGCTGTACAATGGCTGCTGGAAAATAAAAGTGATTTGTTATTGCAGAAACCATTTGGTGCAATCTTGTTGGTTGTGCAGGAGGCTCCACTTCTGCTTTTCAAAAATGTAAAGTTATAAAATTTGCGCATGGGTTTGAAGTCATCTTCACGTCTGAGTGTAAACGTTGAGTTAGTGGGTGTGGCCAGCAGAAGCTTATTTAAAGTGACAGGACACCCTAAAACCTTCTGAACTGAGCAGACTAAATTCTCCTCATCAAAGAATGATTTTGTACAAAAATAAAATAATCTAATGTAACATCTTGTAAATTGGGAGAAATCCTTTAAAACTGATTGGCTTCACTTAGAACGTGAGAAAAATGTTTTGTTATAAGTGAAATAATCTTCAGTGGAACCAGTAATTTTCAGTCAATAAGGAATTATTTAATTTAAAATAAGCTCCTACATTTTTCTAAAAAACTGCTTGTAGGTTTACTTTGTATTATTTCAAGTATCCTTAGATAATGACACTAAAAATTAAACCAAACTACTTGGTAATATTTTGTGTTTTGCAGTGGAGCCTTAAATCTGTCTGTGTCGAGCTGAAACATCAAGTCACCAGGTGAAACGTAACGATTACTTCAGACTTAAATCTACCAGCGGTATGAACAATTCTGAGCTTAGCTGTACGTATAAATAACAGTCTCTTGTTTCCTTTGGGCATCTTAAAAGAAATGCAATGACTCCAACCATCAACATTTCAATATGCAACATGAATATTTCATGATTTGTTTTTCCGAGTCGTCTCAGCTTCAAACTATTCTTAAACAGGAGCGCCTCTCAGATCATCTCCCTTGTCATAATTGCCACTCACTCTTTACTCAGTGATGTGTTTAATGCTGATCATATATTTTTTGATCCTGCTGTTTGTTCTTTGATTAAAGGAATAAAATAAGTACACGAATTCCATCCTATTTTCGGAGACTGGTTTCTTAAATTCTGTCCCCAGAGACTTTAAAGGTGTCTTTAGATCCGTTCTTTCCCCTCAGGGGAAACAAACATCTGTGGTCTTCCTGAATACACTGACCTGGAAATGAAAGCTATCTTTAGGAGGGAAATGTGTTTGGATGTATTCAAAGCAGGCGTCTCTAAATGCACTTTGGAGGATCTTGAGCAAACTGTATGCCCAGAAGGAGAAGCTGTTTATTCTAAAAAACGTTTCAGATGTGTTGATGCTTCCTCCTCCGTCATGACCGTGAAATCGTGTTTTCACGGTCAAACGTTTATCCAAAGCATCATCCATAACTAACCAGGAAGCAGCAGCCGTCTCTGACATGTTTAAAGCATGAAGACGAGTGTTTGGCTTCGTTTTCTTCTTTTCACAGTTAAAAATGCGAGCAAACACATTTTTACTGTCACTTCTTTTCTTTTACATAATGCAGTATTTATTCATAGCTACTCCTTTAATTTAGTGAGATAATTTAGCAACTAAATAGCATGTTTCATGTCTTTTCAGGGTCAAACTTCCTGGTTAAACCAGAATATTAATAATTTTAAGGCCAGTGAAGCACAACAATTTTGGGCTTATTGAAAGTTTGCTGATCATAAAAGCCAATCCTAAGTAAAAACAAAGCATATTAGACCAAGATCACAGTTACGAAACACAATATGGTTTATTTTTACATAATAACATTATTGCCAAAACAATTAATCGGATTATTAAAACGACTGTCATTCAATTTTGTAATCGATTAATTATTAACTGGAGCAAACAGGCTCAAAAAAGGCCATTTTCAGAAAGAGCAACAAGACATTTAGGTCTAGTTTACAGTCCAAATATCTTACTACACTTTAAATAAGACAAATCTAACCAAAAAATAATTTCTGCAAGAAATACGGGCTTGTTTTAAGTAAAAATTTCCATAATAGTCATGAAAAATTACTAGATTATTTTACTTACACATGGGAAAGATGTCTTCTGCTGTGAAAGTGAAACACAGCAGCTGAAAATGTAACAAACTGACATTTTTGTCCCCAATCAAAGAGAATCTATTTGATTATCAGGTGTTTATTGGACAATCTGCTGCACCAACCAGAAACACAAAATTTTAGTTTTCCTGATCCTGTGAATATCTTAGAAAACCTGAAATAAGAAAAAAATTACTTAAAAGTAACTTTCCAGCAGTATTCAGGAGCTTGATATAAGTAAGTAATTCCTTAATATTGATGAAAAGGTTCTAGTTCCGCTGGCGCGGTTACCTAGCAACACCAGCCAAGCCCAGCCCGTTGCCTAGCAACCCAGTTCTAGTTCCACCTGCAGATTATTTCAGTTACAAAGTAGGAAAAATGTCTTGTTAAAAGTGAAATAATCAGTACTTTTTCATTAATATTAAAAAATATTTACTTTAAACAAACCTCTATATCGTCCCAAAACATTTGGCTTTAAGTTTGTTTTGTCTTATTTCAAGTGTAATAAAATATTTGCACTAAAAATTAGACCAAAAGTACTTAGTAAGATTTTGTGTTTTTGCAGTGTTGTGGATCAATTTACCTCTTTAGCATTAGCTTTGGCTAAATACCAGGCAGGTATAGTGCTTTACCGCTAGCGGTGCTAATGTTTGGGTTTGATCCTTTTGGGATAGTGCAACTAGCTTTTTAGCTAGCGGTGCCCAGAAATGCTTCTTTATATGCAAAAACAAAAGAAAATAAATTCTGCAAATACATTTATATATTGCTCTTTATTTGAAGTGAACTAAGATATTTGCAGTAGAAACTAAACCAAAAATACTTGGTAGGATTTATTGTTTTTGCAGTGAAACTCGGTGTTAACAGGTTTGATGGGGGTTACCTGTGTCCAGCTGCCTGTTGTGGCCCCTCACCAGGTAGCTGAACTCCTGGCACTGTTTGCTCTGGCTGTAAACCCTCTGGGAGTTGAAGCACAGCTCCTCCAAAAGCGTCAGCGCCTTCTTACACAGGTCTTCGTCCCAGTCCCCCGACATGCTCCAATCCGCATCGCACTCCCACCGCAGCAGTCAGCCGATGACAGCGCCGCCCTCGCCGCCCTCACCGATCGGACGGCCTCCTGCAGAAGCACAGTGCCGGCCCGTCCACCTTCTTTCACAAGGAGTCAACTGGAAAAGACGACGCAGGAAGAACAGCAGCGGCTCGGTGGGGGGTCCTGGTCCAGGCTGAGATGCCCTGAAAGACACGGAAAATCAAATGTCTGGCTCACTTATCTTAATTTTAAAATGCAAAAACACCAAATCTTACAAACTATTTTTGGTCTAGTTTCCAGTGCAAATATGTTGGTATACTGGAAATAAGACAAACCAACATAAAAACAACTTTTCACCTTAAAACAAGACCTCTAATGTGCTTTTAGTTACATTATTAAAGCTTTTTCAAGTAAAGAGTGACAAATTGTGTTTTAATGCTGAAAATACACTAAATTGTTTCAGTTTTGTTAAATCCAAATAAATTAGTAAAATGTTTCCTTTCTTGCAGCCAATGAAAACACAAGAAACCCTTTGAACTTTCTCACAAAAAATTATATTTTCTTTGTTTAATCAAAATATTTCATGCTTAGTTTATGGCTGAGCAGGAAAACAAAATTCTGAATAGAAACCTTTTTATTTTTATTCTTTTAAGTTGATTTTGGCCTTTTCTGGTTAGAAAACGTTTTGACATCCCCATCATAAAGTAATCTGCTACTGAACGTTTTAAAATCAAAATTAAGAAGTTATTTACTTAAAACAAATTTTTATATCTTGCTGAAAAGTTACTTGTAAGTCAGTTTTGTGTCATTTTAACATGATGCCTTCGATTCACTCTGAAGACTAAAAACTAATGCGTTTTCTGTCTCCACCAGAACAGTAACAGCTGCTAATTTCTGCAAATGCTGGCAGAAAATTAACATTTGCTTCTCCACAGACGTGGTGAAAATAAAATACAACCTCTTCAAATTCTAATGTTTTACATCTGAGGGCAAAATAAAAGGACCTGGTATTTACCAAGATGTTAAATTAATTAAATCCTACCTCAAGCGTACAAAACAGAGAACAACAGATTTCATTATTTATTAAAGATGAAGCCAAAATGAGGAGCTATTTATGATTCAACAGCTTTTAGGCCCACCTGTAGCAGCAATTGCTCCCGGTAGTTCTGACTTTATTAGCCTCTCACATCATTGTGGAGGAATTTAAATTGTTTGTCGCATTCTGGACAGATTTGAGTCTAAGATACCGAACGTCTGTGCAAATCAAAGTCACCCAGTCTTTTTAATTTAGAGTGAAGAAACTTTTAGAAAAGTCTGATTCACTTCCTGAAGCGCAACAGCTCAGGTTTGTGTGCAACAACAAATTTGATGCAATCAACATGTTATTGACACAAATACTGCAAACGCAAAATCGTTAGAAGAAATAAAACCAAAGATAAAAGAACCATGTAGGATTTTTCTTTACCTATAAAGAATCAGTTTTGGGCTCCGCTAACTAAAAAGCTAGTTGTGCTATTCCTAAAGCACTAATCGTAACCATTAGCTCTGCTAACGCTAAAGTGCTGTACCTTCATGGTACTTAGCAGAAGCTAATGCTAAAGTGCTAAATTGATCTGTGTTGAAACCCACAACACTGCAAAAACACAAAATCTTACCAAGTATTTTTGGTCTAGTTTCTAGTTTAAATATCTTAGTACAATTAAAATAAGACAAAACTAACAAAAAATAAACTTTTTAGCAAGATATAGGAACTGGTTTTAAACCAATAATTTCTCACTATCAATGAAAAATAATCAGCCAATGAAACAAGACATTTTTATGGAAAAATGTCTTGTTTCACTGGCTGATTATGTCACTTCTAACTAGAACTTTTTCATTAATATTGAGGAATTATTGACTAAAAACAAGCTCCTATATCACACAGAAACGTTACTTTTACATTATTTTTGTCTTATTTTAAGCATACAAAGATATCTAAAAACTAGACCAAAAATAGTTGGTAAGATTTTGTGTTTTTGCTGTGCTGTGAGTATCAACAGAGATTAATGTAGTGTTTTAGCATTAGCTTCTGCTAAATACCACGCTAGATTAGCACTTTAGTATTAGCAGAGCTAATGGTTACGATTAGTGGGAATGATGCTACTAGCTTTTTGTTAGCGGGACTCACAAATCTCCAAATACATTCAGAAACCATTTTTTATCCTTTATTTTATTTCCTCTAATGGTTATTTATTCATACTTTATATCTGTGAGCTGCGAACGCTTGAAGTCGAAGTCAAATTCTCCATCTGTTCACCCAATCTTGTTCACCGAAGCCGATTCTGAAATCCAGTTGAAGGAGCAAGGGTGTACTTAGTTTTTCCACACAAACCTTTTCAGTTATTTGTTCTTCTTTATCAATTATAATTGTTTTTGAATCTGCAGCGTTTCTGTAAAATTGCAGTTGATTAAAAAAACTCACAGACCAAGAGGTGTACTTTCTTTTTATCACTGACTGTACAAAATATGTTCAGAAAATTTGGTTTTCTATTTTTGCTTCCTAAATATCAGTATTAACTATTTATATTTTTACCTTATTTGAAGCCAGATTATTGAATCAACGGTTTGCACGCCTAATTTCACAGAACCATGTTGGCAATTATCTCCTGTGGTTTTAGTGATAGTGTTGATGTCTAAAACTGACCAGTAGCTTTCAGTAATTACACAGTAATTTACACAATTATAGGTTCTCTTAAGCTGTGTCTCTGAAACACGTGGTGGAGTCACACAGAGTGAGTAAAATAAGTAATTTGTGTTTTTTTTCCTTGTTTAAAGGGGACCTCGTTTGCAGAATCCACATTTTGCACCCTTTTGTACATACATTTGGATCTGAACTGCTCCAAGGAACAGTCCAAACACTTAAAAAAAACACTAAATAGTATTTTGGTAATAAGTCAATTATTTCTGATGTCTGAAAAATGAGGCATTTAAAAACCTCCCAACTTTTAAGTCAAATTCCACGGTCATTTTGTCGTTACGTAGCAACCTCAGCTGAGTCCAGGCCCCTTACCTGGCAACCTACGTTCCAGAATATTTGGTCAGCTGGTTGCTGACCAAATATATTACAATGGCTGCTGGAAAAGAAAAGTGTTTTCCTCTTGACTTGCTAATCAGAAACCACTTGTTGCATTCTTATTGGCTCCACTTCTGCTTTTCAAAAATTTGTCTGCAGCCATTTTCACTATGAGTTTAAACATTTATTTGAGGGGGCGTGACCAACAGTGGCATGATTTGGATTTAAAGTGACAGGACGGCCTAAACTAAAATCTCTAAAAATGATTTTGTGCAAAAAATGTAATGATCATGTTTTGTATAGGCCACAAATCTAACCTTTAGATCACCTTTAAAACAACCAGATGAATTTGAGCATTTGATAAATTAAAAAAAAAGATTTTAGATTCAATTTGAAAAGAAAAGCACAAATAAAGCCTTACCTTCTTCTGGACTCAACTCTTGGTGTTGCTCATGCTGAATTTGGAAGGGAGGTTTGTGTAAAAGTTTCTTCGACAGAGGAAAACAAATTTATCTGTCGTGTGAATTTATAACCATCGTTCTTCACTGAGAGGTGTGAACAGAGGAGGCGTGTTTAGCTCCAGCAGGACCGGGTGGCATGCATCGGTGAAGCCTGTCTCTTCCACCAATCCACCTGGACAGGAGGCCGACTTCTCAACGTCTGGCTGAAAACCCTCCAACTGCACCTGCAGAGTAAACCAAACCAACCAATCAGCAAGCAGCAAAAAAACAAACAAACAACAAGCTCATGAAGTCTGGCTCTTTTCTGTCCTCTCACTCAACAGACCATGGCTTTTAGTTCATGGTCTTCATTTTTTGGTCCTATTCTGTCAAAATAAAAACAGGTCAGCACTAAAACGTTTCTCTTTCCCAGAGTCAAACAACGACTTTAAAGTTTGTGCAAAAGTCCTGAGTCATTCCTCGTTTCTTTCTACTTTGCTGCCAAGCTGCAAAGTTATCATGTTTTAAGGTCATCTTAATCAGCAGATCTACAGGCTTTACTTTCAAAATGGTCAGCCTTTTTAGTCATTTCTACTTCTTTCTTAACTTAGCAATTGAAGAATGTGGCCCAGATGAGTAAAAATAAACTTCACTGCAAAAACACAAAAGTATTTTTGATCTAGTGCACTTGAAATAAGACAAAACCAACTTACAAATAACTTTTCACCAAGCTATAGGGGTTTAATTTAAGTAAATAATTCCTAAATATGGATGAAAAATACCAGTTCCATTGGCAGATTATAATTTTTTTTTCCATGTTATAGTGAAACAATCTGTTAATGGACCTGGTATGTTTTCATCAATATTAAGGAATTATTGACTTAAAACAAGCTGCTATATCTTCTAACATTTAAAACCTCAACACCCTGTTAATAAATGAAGTTGCACTGCAAAAATACAAAATTTTACCACGTATTCTTGGTCTAATTTTTAGTGTAAATCTCTTAGCGCACTTGAAATAAGACAAAACTACTTAATGTTTCAGCAAGATATAGGAGCTTGTTTTGAGTCAATAATTTATTAATACTGATGAAAAAGTTGCAGTTCCTGTGTGATTATTTTACTTACAAGACTTTTCCCCATGTAATAAGTGAAATAACCTGTCAGTGGAACTAGTATTTTTTGTCAATATTAATGAATTATTGGGTTAAAACAAACTCCTACATCCTGATGAAAAGCTAATTCATCTAATTCAGGTGTAATAAGATATTTGCACGAGAAACCAGACCAAAAGCACTTGGTAAGATTTTCTGTTTTTGCAGTGCATAAATATTCTGAGAGGCAGAATCTTGAGTTTTATTAACTTTAAGCCAAAATAATGAAGCTGAGCAGAAAAAAAATGCCTGAAATATTGCACTCTGTGTGTAATGAATCTATATAATATATGTATTAAAAAAATGAGTGTTGCTCTGAGACGTTAGCAGCATCCTGTAAGCCCAGCGGGTGTGAGCGGCAACGTGAACAAGCGGTGCGGCTGAAATCAGTGGTAAAACACAGCGTTCATGATGAGAAGTCAGCTCAGTTCCCCACTCAGCTGTTTCGTCCTTGTAAAGACCAATTTCTCAAGCGAGGTGACGTGTCAAACAGGAGCAGGACTATTGATCATCTGATGTACGTTGTTCTGTGAGATGTCAGCGTCAGCCGAGTGGCACCTCCCTGGCAAAGTGGTCCTCCAGTGTCCATCTGTCTCCCGTCTATCAATCAGTCACCGCATTACGCAAAGACATATTTCACTCTCCAAACATCGTCTGAAACAAGAAGTGCTTCCACTCAATCTCTACTTTCCCGTTTGGTCAGGTCTAGTCCATTTTAGCTGTCCATCTGGTGCAAAAATATTACAAACGAAGGAATCACACACAGAAAAACACCAAATATCCTATAATAAAATAAAGTGGAACAAACAGTATGTAAATGTAAGCTAATGCTAAAGAGGTAAATTGGCCACAACACTGAAAAACACAAAATCTTACCAGGTATTTTTGGTCTAGTTTTTAGTGCCAATATCTTAGCACACTTGAAATAAGACAAAACTTAAAAGTAATGTTTAGGAAGATGGAGGCTTGTTTAAAGTCAATATTTCTCCAATACTGATTAAAAAAAAGTACAGATTAATTTATAACAAGACATTTTTCCCATATTGTGAAAGAATCTGCCAGTGGAACTAGAACTGGGTTGCTAGGCGACAGGCGAGGCTTGGCTAGGGTTGCTAGGTAACAGCGGCAGTGGAATTCTTACAAGTAACTTGATTTAAGCCAGTAATTCTTGATATTGAGGGGAAATAACTGGTTGTTAAATAATCAGCCAGCGGAACGAAATATTTTAACTTATAATATGGGGAAAAAATTTCTTCTGATGATTTCACTCATAACTATAACTTCTTTTTCATCGATATTAAGGAGATATTTACTTAAAACAAGCTCATATTTGTTGTTGAAAAGTTAGTTCACTTGAAATAAGACAAAACTAAGATATTTCTTAGAAAGAAGACTAACAATACGATTTGGTGTTTTTGCAGTGCAGTATCCATGCCAGAAAAAGTTCTCCTTTTCCATTAGGAAAGCAAATTTGTTTGAGTGACTTAAAGCCGAAGTTATCTCAATCCGAGGAATGGGCGTCTGGCAGAGAATCTGGCTGCATCCAATGCCAGCTGGAGCATCAAGACGGAGAAGCAGGAAGGAAAAGACAGAAAGATGAGAAAATCTGACTGAAAAGCTGGTGGCGAAGAAATCTACAAATCATTCCGGTTTGAAGACCACCGATACCAGAAACACATGTTCCTCCAGTGGATATCAGAACAACAGTAAAGCTGCCACAGCCTCTCCATTGACTGCTGGGATCAATACTGCCGAGGAATAAATACGCCACATCACGGAGCAGCCGGAGCAGCAAGGTCACCGTCCGGCTGAGCGGCGGAGACAGGACTGCGCGCAAGGTCACCGCCTCGTCGGGTTGTGAAGGCAGGAGAATCAACCACATCCAGTCGCACGGCGGCGAACAAGATGAGATCAGTGTCCAATCAGATCAAGAGCTAAATCTGGACAGATAAAAAGTAAAAAAAAAAAAAAAAAAAAAGGGAGCACTCAGACCGGATAAAAGCAGCAGAAAGCTGCTTGTGGAGAGATACGTAGCCGAGCCTCCTTTTCCTTTGCGCTACTTCTCAATAGTATTGCATTCCCTTGCAATCAAATTGCAAATTCACCCTGGTCTATTTTGTATACATCCACATTGATAACAAATATCAAATTAAAGGGGAGCCATGATGCAAAATTCAAACTTTGCATGCTTTTGTACTTCCATTTGGTTTCAACTCCTTCAATTATCACCCCAAGCATTTTGTTTTTGGCAATACATCAATGTTTTTTGGTGTCTGAAAAATGAACCATAAATTAGCAGTTCCTCACCTAGCAACCTCAGAAGTGCAGCCCGTTGCCTAGCAATCCCACCAGAGTTCCACTCAATACCTAGCAACCCAAGCTGAGTTCCAACACGTTTGGCCAGCTGGTTTTTTACCACCGTATGCGCTGTACAATGGCTGCTGGACAAGACAAGTGCTTTGTTGTTGACCTATCGTCCAGAAACCACTTGCTGCATTCTTGTTGGCTGAGCAGGAGGCTCCACTAATGCTGCTCAGAAATGTACAGTTGTATAAGTTTTGAGCCATTTGCACATGCGAGTGTGAAAGCTTAATTGAAATCCAAACAAGCAGCAGATTATTTGGATTTAAAGCAACAGCAGCTCATTCTGAAATGACCTCAAAGTAGGCAGAACTGAGCAGACTAAAATCTCAATATCTAAGAATAATTTTGTGGAAAATATGTAACAGTAATTTAGCCAAAACTGTAAAAATAATATATACATTTTGCATTTAGGAATAAAAAACACCTTTGTCTGTAAATATGTTGTACTCAGAACTCCTCAAGTATCAGTTTTAGCTTTGGTTCAAATTCTGTAAAACAAATTTCTTAAGCACCTTTTGCTATCCAATTACTTATCAGTTAGTCCAAAACAATAATTAACAGATCAACTCTACACTGTATTTATGCTAAGTCAAGCAAAAAGAGCTGATTTTTTCATATGCTGATGTCAGAAATATTTATTTTAGATACAGATGGATCCTTTCACAAAAGGAATGGTATGTTATTGCATATTAGGCAATAAAAAGTTCATTTTTTTATTAAAAAGGAATTAAATTGTTTATTTTCATCTTTTAGTAAACTTCTAATGTTGCAATTAGTCAATTCTGCAGATTTTTTTATGTAAGGTTTCTTCCAATTAATCAATTAATCACCAGGTTAATCGATTAATCGCCAGATTAACTAAAGTAATTGTTAGTTGCAGCCTTATCTGTAATATATAAATTCAAGGATGCATCAGGAAGAAGGGGGCTGCAAGTTCGACCCTCCACAGATGTCCTTGAGTGAGACGCCGCCCCCCCGCCGCTCCAGTTAAATCTCCCAGGATGGGAGCTTCAGTTCAATGACTCATTTTTAAAGCTGAGTGCAGCCATTACATCCAACCTTCCTGGTGATGAAGCAGATGAAACATTTGTGTCTGCATCTCCTTCTGATGAGGGGATCGTTTCCGCGCTCACAAAGAAGGGACGATGATTCTCCAGAGTCTTATTGCCGAGGCGCTCGCTAATGAATATATATCCAGTATTGAACTCGCTCCTTCAACTGTCTTTTCACAAAGTAGATCCAGACAGTTTTCTTCCTCATCGACCTGCAGATGTGATATAAATGTCAGAAGGCAGGTTTGTTAAGACACAGGGATCCACATTGGGCTCGGAGAGGAAGAGTTATTTTGAATTTGAGTGATTGTCATCTATGACATCCAGAAGCTCAGCGAACATTTTATCAGTTTCTGGGCTTTAAGGCGTCATGAAGTGACAGATTCGCCTTCAGGTTTCCGTTTTATCCAACGACTCAGAGCAAAATCTCATTGGACGGACATGGAAAGACAATGTTCTCTGCCTGAATGCTTTAAAAATGTCCCTATAAAGATAAACAACCAAACAGACCGAAAAGAGTAACATTTTTATGGGTTTCAGGGCGAACAATTATTAATAGACGCAAAATAAACATCAAGCCTGAAAACATAAAACTGGACTCAATGTGTGGGATAAACTCGAAGGTAACCTCTGCTACGTTGGCTAGCGGAGCTGTTGTCAGCCGGTTGCAGTGAAGCCGACAGAGAGCGAAGGAAAAGGGATTAATCTGAGTGGTTTTGAGTTGTTCTTCACCTGATTACATTATTTTCCCTTTGCTGTGGTGCAAAGCAGGCGATGAAACTTCAAAAAGTTAAATAAACGCTAGGATAAAATATTTCAGTTCAATTAACTGTACAATAAAATTTGGCGCCTTGTCAAAGTGAAACAGCCACAAAAAGATGTCCAAACAACAGGAATAGGGTTCAGTTTGGATCTTTTCACACATTAAAAAAACAAAAACAAAACAGATTTGATCCATTTCCAATATGTGGAGCTGACCTGTATTTGATTGTTTTCAAACCATGTGCAGTCTGAGCAGTCATGTTGCATTTAATCCGACTTTTACATCATCGATGCGAGACACACATCATCTTTCTGCACCAGAAGAAGCCGAGCCAGACGTAAACAACGGCTGAGAAAAATAATAATTCTGGAATTCGATCGTCATCAGTCTGTAGGGAAGAGAAGAGCCTCACGTCCAAGCAGACTCCTCTGCAGACGCTGCTGTTAGTTGTGCTCGAGTTTTATCAGCTTCCTTTGTGTTGTTATGATGTCGTCACGGTACGGTCAGCGGCTATTCCTGAATGAACTTTAAAATGGATCCATTAACGGCTCCATCCATTATTACTTCCAGAAGCAATGCTTTGTTGTTGTTGACGTCACTTTGGGGATGTGAACTGTTCATGCAGAATCTGATCGAGGCTCCATTGGATATGAGTGAATAATTATGCAAAAAATATAGCATTTCAGCAAATAAATCAGAATTGATATGATGTGTATATTTCTGAAAGTCTTCTCATGAACTCAGCAATTAAAATCTTAGTGGTGCTGCTATGTTCTCTTTAAATTCACAAAAAAAACATTCAGTCATTTTTTTGGGAATAAGCTCTTCTAGAAGAGTTTGTAAAATGAGATGTTGGCGTCCATCATTACGACAGTAAACGGTGCGCTGCTGTGTGACGTCAACGTTCCTCGTTGTGTTGCTTTGGGGACGTAAACGTTCACACAGAAATCTCATTGTGGTTTGTAATAATCTAATATTTAGCCAGTTGGACAGAAGCTCATGGCAGCAGATGCTCTGACCTGATATCTTTATTGCAATATTTATTAATCACAATTTCTAACATGAAGTTTTCTAAATTTTACGGTCACATTGCACCATGAGGCTGAAGACTAAGAGCATTTCTGCAGTTTAAAAACTCTGAATCTGTATTTTTAAGGTTGGATTTGCTCACCTGGTGGTATTCTGATCTTGCTTTCTTCACACTGAAAGCACTCGGGTCTTAATTCTGGGTTATCAATTAATTTTTAATTCCACTCCCTTGGTTTAATATTTTTATTTGCTGCATATTCAAATCGTCGTCTTACTAACCTGCGCTCTCTTTATTAAACCTAGACCGATGGGAATTACTGTTTATTGCTAAAACGTCAAACTATTTTTACAGGGGAGAAAAAAAAACACCTACATAATTACGAAACTGAAACAGGCAGATGCTTTTCTGTGTCAGAGCACAATGCTTTCTGTCGACAAAAGGAAGCTAATCCGCTGGTTTTGCTTAATAGGATGTTTCATGCAGATCTCAGTGAGCGTGCTCTGAGGTCTTCCCATCGCGGCTGCGCTCCTTCCTTTGTTTTCATCTCTACCTGGAAGTCATCTTTAATTGAAGCTCTTGTTTTCATTGCCGCTTTTCGTTTTCTTTTTTAAATCTGTTCAATTTCACACGCCCCCATGTTAGCACCTTAATGACAGCTTTGGCGTTAACTGTATTTCCTGTGAAAACGTGTCATTTCCAGTCTGCTGCACTGTACCGACTGGCAGCTTGGCCCAGTGGCCTCTTCCTCTCTGGTCGTGACTTTCATGCCGTCTGCCTTTTGCTGCCACCCTGCTGGCCTCGCATCATGAGGCGAACCACCTCCAGTCGATGTACTCACGTACTCTCGGATCGCCCGCCATTCCTCAGACATATCTTGGACTCACAGGGGTCGTGACCCTTCCCTGCCAGGGCTGACGTATTCTCGTTTTTCGCCTTGCATCACTTCCTTTCCGAGGCCACGGCGGTGCCTGGCCGAGACAATGCGATCATCGCTCCTCTGTCCGCTCAGCCGTGACAGATTGATGCGCTGGGGTAAACAGATAGGGCTGCTACAACACAGCTTTTTGGTTACTCCAGTGGAGTGGTGCCGCGATTCGCAGGGACAAGAGACGGCGCCGCATGAGGGCTGAGACTGAGCGTGGGGATATTAATGCCTATTGACTCGAAGGTAATAGCTTTGCCGAGCCTCAGCCTCGAGGTTGCTCCAATTTAGTCTGCCCTATAATAAGACCTGGACACCTTCACAGCATCAGAAACTATCTCCTCATGATCATATATCACAATAAACATGCAATCGAACATCCCGGCTCATCCAAAGGAGACTGTCGCCTTTTATCTCCAACTATTTCTGCCCCACATTTCTAAATGTTGCTGCTGAGGCTTTCACAGCTTCCCACTCTAAGCTTGTTGGAGCTGCAAGTGTCTAAATTATCCATAACATGAGGCGGGAAGGAGAGAACAAGTGGCCAGGCAGGAACCCTGGGATACTGCCGATGCTCTTTCCTCACAGCAAGCAGAGCTGCAGAGCAGGCAGGGAGTGTGATGTGACCGAGTTCAGGTTTTTGGGTGTTTTCACACCTGGTAGTCTGGTAGACTTGGTTTTATTGGGGACCAAAGCTACAACATGTGTTACATCTTCAGCTGGTGTTGTTCACTTTAACATTGCACTGTCAAACGAGCCAAACCCTATGGAAAACATGTTTCCCCCTTCGCCTTTGGGGGCGCTGCACCAGCAACCACTGATGTAAACGACATGAAACCCTCTGAAGAAGACATGAACGCAACTCCCTTACTCACAATAGGTAAACAAAAATGGAGTAGCATCAGATTTTAGCGACTGTAGGATTTCTCTTTTGTCTTTGGCAAATGACCAAGAGCCATTTCACCTGCAAATGCAAGATTTGCACCTTTGTTTTGGTTGAATTTACCCATAAAACATTGCGGTATAGTCTGCTTCCTGCAGCTGGAGTGGTCTCCGGTCCGCTTGGCGTTCACAAATATATTCAAACTGCACCAGAGTTCACTTCAACTGAACCAAGACTTGCTTTTTTTCATAAGTTGGCCAAAGTCAACTTATTCAATGTTTGATTACATCATTCACATTTCCTCAATCGAACCAGACTTTCTCGTCAAACAATTGGAATAAAGTGTACTGAACGGGGCTAGTGTGAATACAGCCCTATACAACTGCTTTTCTTTATCCCTGATTATTTTTACCAGAGTTCGCTACAACCAAACCGAGATCCAGGCACACAATCAGTGTTTCAACAGTTTTGTAAAGGACGTAAAAACTCTGTGTGTGAATAACAAGGTTCTGGTGACTGGCACAGAAAGTACATGTAGAAACAAACACGCAGGCTAAATGTCCGTCTTAGCTACCAGCTAAGACGGACATGTTAGCTTAGCTAATTTAGCTAGTTCGGCAGTAAGTACTACTATTAAATATCGCTGATATTTATCTTAGTATTACACAGAGGTGGGTAGAGTACTCAAAAGTTGTTGTCGAGAAATAGCTTTGATGTACTTAATATTGCTTAGAAGTTAGATCAGAATGAAGCGAGAGCTAGTTCTAATATGTGGCTTGTTTGTAGTTGTCATAGCAACTCCATAGCAACCGCTACGGCCGTTAGTAACGGTACCTTCCAAGATGGCTGTCAGCTACAGAGCGGGAGACCCGTTCAGCAGGCTAGCAAAGATCGTCAAAAAGCTAAAAACTCCTGGATGGAAGCTGCAGAGTTGCTCTCCCTGGAAGAGGCTGTCTGCAGAAAGGTGTGGCGCTTTCATTTCATTTTTTAAAAGCAAAACGGAAGAAGTAGGGACGTAGTGGGGAGGTAAGCTGTGTCCCCAGGTGGGCTGTACCGTGTGTGAAAGGTGTGTGCAAACACGAGCGTCCCGAAACCACGTGACCGCGCGTCGACTGTTCCGCTTCGGATGAAGTATGTTGGAGCCGTTAGGGTCGAACCTGATGATATGTCGGGGAAGTAAAGCATTTGTTTCAATCAGGAACGCATCTAACAACATGTGGGACACCACTGATTGGTTTGGCACCTGGTAGAAAAAAAAAGGTCATAAAGCAACACGGAGCGCCTCCACACACACACACACGCACACACACACCCTTGATTTTTCAGCTGCAGCTTTAAGAGTCTGTGGGACAGTTATTTTTTTAAAATGATCCTCCTCGGTGGAGGAACTCCAGCTTTGAAGGAGATGGAGGGGGAGTCGGGTGGAGGCCGTGGGGGTGTGGGATTACGCACGTCTTACGCACGTCAACCTGTCTTCTGTGTGTGTGTTTTCTGCGCACCCCGCCGTCTGTACATCCTATATATCCCGTAGGAAAAAAAAATTAATAATAATAAGTGAAATCATTGCAAGAAGCGAGGATATTAGATCAAAAGAATGAGAAGAAAAACACTGCAGGCGGATAGTAGATACCTGGGGTGTAAATGTAGAGGCAGAATGCAACATGGATGCACAAATAATAGGCTAAACATTAAATATTGATGGAAAACAGCCACATGCGGCTGGATCCGGGGGCTCCCATTGAGCAGTGCGGGGGATGCAGGAATCAAAGGAGCGTCGCTGAAACCAGAGCCGCGGATGTTTTACAGGAGCGACCGAAAAGCGAACATCTTCCCCTTCCTTACCTTTCTGCGTCGCAGGAACCGCTGGGCTCCTCCTGCTGCTCGTCCTCCGCTCTCTCTCCTCCGCTGTTTTCACTCAGATGCGTCGCTCGTAAAGGGGCATTCCGCACCTATCCATCTGTCCGAGCAGGAACCGGTGAAGGCAGACTGAGAGGGAAGAAATGAACAATACGATCCCTGTCTCCCCTCCCCTTTTTTACCTCTCGGTTTCCCCTCTTCTTCTCTTATATTTCCATCCCCTCCTTGTGTTTTTTTTTCCTCCTGTCCCCTCCCTCTCACTCTCCCTCGTTTGCTCGCTCGCTGCCTCTCCTCCTTTTCCTCCCTGTGCTCTGAATACTAATATTCCGTCTCTCCTCTCTCTGCCTGTACTAAAGACATACTGATGTATGTGGGGCGTGTATAGGAGGAGAGAGAGGCGGTTTGTGAGTGCTGCTGTGTGTGTTTTTAAGTGGGAAATGGTCTCTGGATCTCGTCCTGGATCTTGTTTGGTCCTATTAGAGCTGTGATTAGATAATAATCCTCCTGCAGATGCCCCTGGAGGGGTGATGGTGGGTGTGTTGCAGGTAAAAATGTTGTGTGGGATGAGAAGAGCAGGATGAGGAGGGGATGGTGGGTCACTGTTTGTTCGGCTGGCAGCCAGAAAAAGACACGGATCTGTGCTTGCTTGTGTCAGTGCTGGTGGGAAACCTCAACGAGACGAGAGGCTGAGGTCTAGTTAGGAGAAGACATAGGCTTATTGGAGTCATGATTTGATCATGTTCTCCTGGAGGCCATGAGGAAGCAGAGAGGGGGACATAAAGATGCTTCTGTGTTTTATGAAACATCACCAGCTGCTCTGGTGAAGCAAAGCAGGTCAGAGAAATGCATCCATCTTTGGTTAAAAAACCTTAAAAAGTTAAGAATCCCTTGACTTTTGACCTGCCTGAATGAATACAAAATGCAGTTTTGATATGATGATTTTATTTATTAGGGAAAAAATGTTATCCAAAGCAGCACAAGCCAGTTTGATCATGATTTACCTCTGAGTACCAAACTTTGGAAAGTTGAAGTCTGTTACAGATTTTAGCAGCTTTTGTCTTTAGTAGAAGACCAAGTTTCATTTCTCCCACTGTTTTGTTTTGGGTTTATTTACCCAGAATGCCCTGGTCTGTAGGTCACCTCCTGTTTTTGGAGTGTGTATACATTCGAACCGCGCCAGAGTTCATTTCAACCGAACCAAGGCTGAGGGTTGCAGGCAAACCAGAGTTTGACTTTTTGGTCAGTTATGCATCTCCTCAAATGAACCAGACTTTCTAGACGAACTAGAGTTCAGCTAAAGCGGACCAAACAAAGTCCATCAAAGTGAACTCTGTCGCGGTTCGGATGCAAACGTGAACGCCAAGCAAACCAGACACCGGTCCAAAAGCAGAAAGTGGACCACAGCGCAGGGCATTCTGGGTAAATAAAACCAAAGCAAACACACTAGCCTAGCGCTAGCAGCAGAAATGGCTCCTGGTCAGTTATGTATTCATATCTCCTCAAATGAACCAGACTTTCTAGACGAACTAGAGTTCAGCTAAAGCGGACCAAACAAAGTCCATCAAAGTGAACTCTGTCGCAGTTCGGATGCAAACGTGAATGCCAAGCAAACCAGACACCGGTCCAAAAGCAGGAAGTGGACCACAGCGCAGGGCATTCTGGGTAAATAAAACAAGCAAACACACTAGCTTAGCGCTAGCAGGTGAAACGGCTCGTGGTCTTTTACTAAAGACAAAAGAGAAATCCTTCAACTGCTAAAATCTGACGCCACTCCACTTTTGTTTACATTTTGTGAATAAGGAAGTTGTGCTCCATGTCTTCTTTAGAGGTTTTTGTGTCGTTTCTTTGTGCAGCGCCCCCACTGGTGAGGAGGGGAACAGGTTTTTCAAAGGGTTTGAATTGTTTGAAAGACAAAAGCTGAAAATGTAACAAATATTACAATTTTGTTCCCACTAACAGGTGTGAAAACACCCCAAGTCAGGGTTAAAAATGTATTCTGCTGAAAGATTTTGGCAGCAAAAATAAAAAAATTCTCCATCTAATTTGCAATACTTGATAACTACTTTTTAATAAGATGAAGCAAATAGTCAGTAGAACCAGTAGTGATCTTAGAAAACTCAATGACAAAGAGAAAGAGACTAACAGATGCACATTGCTCACCATGTTGACATAATGGAGCAGCAGGGCGACATGCAGTGAACATCTTGAGGGACAGAGGGTCGAGTTTCCTTACATAACGAAGCGTTCGCTTTGTTTCAGCAGAAAGTACTGTTTAAACATCCTGAGCGATTAAATATGTACATTTCAACTTCTACTTTCCTTACATTTTTCCTCCCACAGCTGCCAGACTCATGTATTTTTAAAGTGGTCTGGATCAATAGTTCTTCAGACTTTCTTAAGGTTGTTTTTTTTTTTCTGGAATTTGGCTGCTTTTAGTCTTATTACCCAACCAATTGTTGTGCCTGATCGTGACAGCATATTGTGCTTTCAGCAGGGAAAACAGTGAACAAACTGAGCAATGTCCGGGAGGTACGGAGAATTTACAACAATAAAAAGATAAGCCAATGACTAAAGAAAAATCAATTAAAGTGTCAAGTTCAACGCTGTTTGGAAGGTTAACGTGACACCTTCAAAATGGAGAAAACATTGGAAAACATTGATAGGCTGTAGCCGTGCTCCCAATGTTTTTTGTGCTCATTTTGATGTATTGAATTTGAAAAGATTGTATACTAAAAAGGACATAAGTTGTGATGAAGGAGGAAACTTTCTGCTGGTTCTGTGCCTTACCAGAGGCACGAAATGTTGAACAAGGAGAACTCTCTCCATTTTTCTGAGATGTATGATCCATGCTAGTTTGCAACCTCTGCTTATTGTGTATTGCAGTTATGCACAGCGTCAACATCGGACAAAATTACATTTCGCTCCAAACCAGTAGGTGGAAACACGCATAATTCGCATTTTCTTTTTTCTTCTTTTGCAACGTTTTTTAGATGTTTGCTCAAAATTCGCATGACAATTGGATGGGAACGTAGCTATTGATTAGGCCTGTTACAATAAATTTTACTGGATAGTAAATTGTCCCAGTTATCACGATAAACAATAATATTGTTTTGAGATTTCAAGTGATATATTGATAATGGCATAATAATGCAAGTTCGCCACTCAAAGACCAATAAACTTTAATTTTGTAAAGAACACTAAACACTGGAACTGGAAGACATTTTAAAAACCACTTAAGCCAAAAGCAGCTTCCACAGCATTAGAAAGGTTGGAGAATTTTAGTGAGCTTTAACTAACTCTCTTCAACACCCAGAAGAGGAAATAAAGTGCATATATTGTGAGTTATATTCAAACTTTTATTTCTCAATGGAAAATAAAAAAATGTAAGAGTCCATTTCCATTAAACTCACTAACAACGGTGTTTAGTTTTTCCCACAACTAGAGAAATAAAACCATGACTGTCGTCTCGTATTAGGAGAGAAAAAAAGGCTCAAATGGACTTGGCATTTCCAGGGGGAGCAGAAATCTCAGTTTATTCTGTGTGGTCAATTATAATTATGTGGCTCCATCACTGGGCTGGTTGCACTGATGGCAAATCAGGCCTCAGGGGTGGGAGAAGCTCGCTGCCCCTGCAGCCCTGCAGCGAGGGATGATTGATAAACAAGAGTAAACAGTGACCTCTGCTAGTTGTCACAGTGGAGCAGAAAACGAGTCTGAGACGAACGACAGAGGAGAGGAGGGGAGAGGAAAGGAGAGGAAAGGAGAGGAGGAGATGAGAGGAGGAGAGTTAAACAAATAGGATTGTTGAGGGGGAGAAACTAAAAGCTCCGCCGGCGGCAGTGGCCACTTGTCAAACCAGAAACCAACAAAATTGTTGTAAATCCCTTTTTTTATGTGGGACAATCCCTTTTTTTATGCACACAAGACAGATTGAGGTCTTCATTTCACACATGCTCACTCTTATGTACTTATTGCACTTAAGATATGAACGTTTATGAGGGAAAAAAGTAGACCAAGAGACGCTGGAGGACAGAAGAGCCACGCAGAGAGAGAGAGATTACGAGACTAAAACTATTGGTGTCAACGCAATAATCAGTCCACATTCAACATGGCTGCAGTTTAAATAAAGTCCCAAACAGGAAGTTAATGGAAACAGGAGGAATGCTGCCACAGGGAGCACTTTGTGCCAACGTGGCCGAATGCTTAATGCACTGACCGAAAAACATCTCAGAGCTCAGAGTTTCTGTTCCTTCATGACAGCAGCAGGGATTTTTAACCAATCACACGGCCTTATCCAAAAAGATCAATCACTTTTTAAATAATCTTCAACTAGTTATTAGTTACTAAACTACTTTATTACAATGGCTTTATCAAAAATGTTAAAATAATTAATCAGATTAATCATTTATTTAAATAATCAGTGAATTTAGTAAATGATTAATCGCTAACTGGATTATTTTTTACCCAAAACTCCTCAAGTGGCGTAGCTTCAGCTTCACATGGTTCAAATTCACGAACACAATGCTACATTATTGTTTTTAGGCAATAAAATCTTTTATGTAAAAAAAATTAATTGTTAAATTACATTACATAGTGTATTTTTAATATTGTTTAAAAAAGGTTTAAGTGGTTAAATTAAAAAATGTGGCAATTTTTTTCTGATTAATGGTTAGAATAATCAAATATTAGAATAATTGTTAGTTGCAGTCCAAATCAGAAATTTTACATTTTGGTAATAATATTCTGCTTTATCTTTAGGATCCAACTTCAACTACACTGGTGGAAAAAAAGAGAATGGCTTGAATAAATTAAATTTATTTGGAACAAATTAGAATTTTTTTAAGTTGTTTTTTTTTTCAGTGTACATGTCAAACAAAAACCTTAATTCTTTGGTTGGAGATTTAATACAATAAATTTAATGTCATGATAAGAATTCTGATTTACTTTTTTCACAATAATTTACAAATAAAGACGTTTAAAACCTCTCAAAACTATTATTAGTTTTACGATTTTCTCCACTATTTGTCCAATAAAGTTATTGATAGATTTGTAATTATGATTAAATTGAGTTGGTGACCAGTTCAGTGATTTAAATCATACTTTTTTAATGTTTTTATGTGCCTAAAAAAGTTCATTACAAACGTTTTTTTCTAGAACAGTATTTGTGCCTCTGGCTGTGATTTCCAGTCATAAAGTTACCTAAAAACAAACCAGTAGTTCTTATCGACACTTTAGTATCGTGATAAAACTTGGATCCAGATGTTATTTTACAGAATTACCCCTGATTTTCTAAAAAGATGTGCTTCACAGACATATTTGCTGTTTTCCTATCAAAATAAAAGGGAACTGAGTCAGTTTTAAAAAGCAGCAGCTGTGGATTTCTAGACAGAGCTGCAGCTTTTTTCCAACAGCATGAAATGACTTCTGCCGTCGTCTGAGTTGGTTTTCTGCCGATTTAGACGTCATGGTGAGCCAACCATCTAAATCCGAGGAGGTTCGAATCATCCGTCTCATTTCATGTTTCATGAGTGGCTCTGACACCGAACCTCGGTCATTGTGGACCGGCTCTGATCTGCCCGGGCTGCTGTGTTTTAATGTCTGTCCTGAAGCTCTGTGCGCCTCAGATCTCCTCTTTTCCATCGATCCTTTTATCTACCTCACATTTCTGGGCTGTGACACCACAAAGACCAATCATTCAGAGATTTATTCTGCATAGAAATCCAAGTACATCTATTGGCGCTTACTGCAGGCAAAAACGAATAAATTTTTTAAAAGATGTTTATAACCTGAGGCCTTGCAGGTGGAGCTCCCCCTGGTTAAACCTCCAAGATTCCCTCATTTGGAGTCAGTCTACATTTTTAAAGCCATCTGTTGAATATATTTTCACTTTATACATACTGCTATAAGAGCTGACTTGATTCATTTATGTAAAAATTCACTTGTTTCATCGGCAGATAAATTATTAACTTAAAAATGTCTTGTACGTGAAATCATCTGCCAATAGAACAAGTACTTTTTCATCATTAAGGAATTACTGACTTAAAACAGGTTTTTATATTTTTGCTAAAAAGTTACTCCTAAGTTAGTTTCACCGTATTTCAAGTGAATTTAAATATTTGCACTAAAATCTAGACCAAAAATAGTTTGTGTTTTTGCAGTGTTTAATGCATTCTTATACTTACTTCTGGGTTTCTATTGCATCTAAAAATCAGCCCAAACGTTTTTAAAAAAGAACCTCCTGTTTTTGCAATAACTTAATGAGTTTTGGTGTCCCAGATGTAATGTCACAGACCAGCAGGCACCGTGCCGTTACCTAGCAACCCCAGCAGAGTTCCGTCCGTTACCTAGCAACCCAAGATGAGTTCCAGCTGGTTCTACCCCTGTACAATGGCTGCTGGAAAGGCAAGAGTTTTGCTGTTCACTCACCAGCCAGGAACCACTTGCTGCTGTCTTGTTGGTTGTGCAGGAGGCTCCACTTCTGCTTTTCTACAAGACTACAAGCAAGGGCAGAGCCAACTGTACATTTTGTAGATGCTTGGATTCCTCAGTGTTTGCAGCATCAGTCAGTCTCTTCTGCCATCATCTGTTGGGGCGGCAGCATCAGAGCCAGAGACCTAAAACGGCCCAAGAACCTGATAAAGAAGGGTGGTTCTGTTCAGGTTCTGAAGGATTTTACATGAAATCAAAAAAATTATAGACAAGCCTGACCATCCTCTTCATGAGCCTGTCTTTAGTCAGAAGCTTCTTCAAATTTGCTGTAATACAGACTGTTACAGGAGACCTGAGGTACAACACAATTTAATTTCCCTTTGGGATCAATAAACTATTTCCGAATTGAACTGAATTTGAATTTTCAAAGATGTACGGTTGTATAATTGCGTATCTGTTTGCGATTTTAATGTGGAGTGTAAACGTTGAGTTGGGGGGGGCGTGGCAAGCAGCAGCTTATTTGGATTTAAAGTGACAGAGACCTAAAACAGCTCATTGTGAAAGAGTTCAAAATAGACACAACTGACCAGGCTAAAATCTTACTACCCAAGGATGATTTTATGCAAAAAATGTAATGAACGTGTTTTGTGTAGACGATCAATCCTAATCTGTTCAAGGAAGCATAGCAGGCTACCTTTAGATTTTATGTAATTTTATCAGGTTTAGAAACATCGGCGGTTCAACATGTTTGGCAGTCCGTCTCTGCCTGCCGACTGTAAACCCTTCAACCTGCGGCTATGAATCAGCCATGTTACGGTGGAGAACAGCATCAGCCTGACCAGGAGAAGACGAGGCTCGTTTCTCTCTGCTGTAGTTGGAGGCAAGAAGGAAGACTCCGTTCTCTTCGTGGTCTCTTTGCTGAAAGGAACAGGCAGTTAGCCACAGGTCGCTAAGTTTATGTTCTCACCAGCACCAGCAGGAGAGACCAGATTTACAGGGCGATGGCCAACTGTGTCACAGCACTTTCCATTCCTGCTTTTCTGTCACTCTCCACGTTGCACTGCTGCATGCGTGTTGAGACATGTGCATCGGAGAAAAAGACATTTTCAGGCTTCAACACGAAACGTTTGAGAAAATCAAAATCAAGTCCTGCAGCTGATATTAAAACCTGCCTAGCATTAAATCTAACTTTATTCAGCGTTATTTGCATAAAAAGGCGTGCAATCGCAGGCGACCTTGTGAGGTGATGACCTTACAAGCAGCCAGTCACCTGTTGGTGACAGAAACATGAAAACAAGTTCCTTGTAGCGTAGGAGAAAACCACCAGGAGGGCGGCCATCTGCCTGGACCGGTTGGGTTCAGGGGACAGGAAACTGGAGAGATACTTGGGATGTTGACATGCATGAGCTTTTAAATTTCTTGCCGTGACATTAGTGCTTTTAATCCTGGAAATATTCTCTTGGTGGTAGAAGACTGACTTTGTAATCGTCTTTATGCGTCTTTGAAGGTTCAGGTTCGAGTCAATCACTGTAAAAACTGAAGCTGTGGGTCGACTGCTTCCTCCTTTGGTCTAAAAATAAATTACTTCGGGTTTGTTTTCATTCAGCTGAACAAGGTTATGATGAAATGAGATTATAGTTACAAAATGTTTGCACATTTGGCAAAAACATGGCTGCTAAATAAACTGATTTGTACTTTATTGATGAAAGCAAATACATTGTTTTATGAACTGTTGGTTTCTAGTTTGGTTTGCTTGGTTTTACTGAGATCTGAATAACAACAGACATGTATTAAATTAAATACCAAACTGGCTTTCACCTACTCATAATCTGTTAAATAAGGGTGAAAATTAGCATTTTTTGGTATACCCTGTCTGGCTAACAGGTTAATGAAATGTTTAACATCGTCTCTGTGTGGATAAATAAACAGGTTAAACAGTATTTGTTCTATGGATCCGATTTATGCTTTAAAGTCACAAAGTGACCCTGTAATGTAAATCTGTGTATCATCTGCATAACGTAACAATTTATCTTGTTTGTTATAATCTGAGCTAGTGCTAGCATGTAGATATTAAATTTTCATGTTTGTAGATACTTTTATTTATTTCCAAACTCTTGCAATTAAACTCTGGTGTAATTTTGGCTGTTTTGACTCCATATATTTTTAGCTTGTAATTGAGCAAATACAGATAAAGAAGGTACAAGAAATGTCTATATTTTTTTTATTTTTGAAGAACTTTCAACTTGATAGAAATTATTAAGAAATTATTCACTGAATCCAAGCCCATATTTCTTGCTGAAAAGTTACTTTCAGTTTCGTATTGTTTCAGGTGTTTGAAGAGATTTGCACTGGACAAAAATACTTGGTAGGATTTTGTGGTTTTGCAGTGTTTTTCCATCTTTGTGAGACAGGAAGTTCCTCACTTTAGCAAAGCTGAAATGTCATCATCCTGCAGCCCAGTGGTTTATTATCTGAGGTGTTTACAGCTTTAATTTCAGCCGTCACATTTAAGCTGCCGCTCCGACTCCAGAGCAACAATCTTTGTTTCACATCTTGCATTTGGCTCCATTGTTCAGAAAATAAATGCATGACTTCCTTTGTGGAGATGAAAACGCAAAGTCACAGCGAATGAGATGCGCTGCTTATGTTTGCAGCCGGTGATTCTACCAGAGACAAAATATTTTCACTAATATAATTAGAGCTTCTTGCGAAAGTAGCCGTGGCGTTCAGCAGTAAGCAGCAGCTCAGAGGCCATTTCATTTATGAAACTGCCTTTAATTATTTATTACAGGGTTTCTTCTCCTCCTCTTCCTGGGAGTGGAACTGCTGCCCGTTTCGGTGTAAATTAAGCTTCACACATAACGTCGTGAGTTTACTTCTTCGTGTATTTCCCTCCAAAAGTCGCCTCTGATCATCATCAGACTCATCATGAACGTTTGTTTCCATAACAACTCTCTCATAGGATTGATCGCCCACTTCTCCTTGTCTTCTTCTTTATGACTACATCTCTCTCTCTCTCTCCGTTTCTTCTGTTGCTTTTCATTTTCTTTGTCGTGACGCCCACGCGACTATCAGCGGATGGCTTCACACACTTTAACTTCCCGGCAGAGAATCCCAACCGAATCTCTCCGCTTTTCTTGTCTTTTCCTTTTCCGTTTGTTGTGATCGCCACGGTAACGGGGCCTCCGGCCAGGATCCCTCCAGCTAAAGATCAGTAAGGTCAATTCAGTCACGCTCACTGGATTTTTTCCAATCACGCTGCCCTTTGCTTGGAGCAGTTTCCACTGGTGCAGCATGGAGACTCTCCAAAGGTCAAGCTCTGGGGTCACAGGGCGCGAGAGCGAATGAGTGCAAGATCATCAGAGTCCAGCTGCTTTGTCAGCAATTGGGATGAAGTCAGATTATAGGGCTTTTATTGATATAGTGTGGATGAATATTTAGCTAGCATGCATGTTGTTTGACTGGGAAAAAGCTACAGAACAATCCAATTACTGGTGGAAATAGCTGTTAACACCTACGAAGTAGTAATAATAGCCAGTATTGATAAGGAATGGGAGTTTTCACCCCTGATAGTTCGTTAGACTCGGTTCGATTTGGGACCAAAGTTGCAACATTTGTTACATTTTCGACTGCCGTGGTTTTCTTTCACACTGAACTGAGTCAAATGAACCAAACCTTTTGAGAAACCTGTTCCCCTCCTCGCCTGTAGGGCGCTGCATCCATAACCACTGAAGGAAACGATGAAAACCTCTGAAGAAGACAATGAGCGCAACTTCCTTCTTCATGTAATGTAAACAAAACTGGAGTGGCGTCAGACTTTAGTGATTGTAGGATTTCTTTTTTGTCGTTGGTAAAAGACTATGGATCATTTCTCCCGCTAGCGCTAGACACTCATGATTGTTTTGGTTGCATTTACCCAGAATGCCCTGTGCTGTAATCTACTTCCTGCTTTTGGAGGGGTCTCTGGTTCGCTAGGCATTCACATATACATTCAAACCGCACCAGAGTTCACATTAACCAAACAGAGAGATTTGTAGGTGGACCAGAGTTCACTATTTTGGTTCACATCAGAGTTTAATTAGGTGTTCACACCTCCCCAAACGAACTGGACTTTCTTGGCAAACAAAGCAAATAAAACATGGCTGGTGTGAATGTAACCTAACTTACAGATAGTCTGGAGGGAACAAAGCCAATAGGTTTCCATCGCAAAGCTGCAGTAGCTGAGTTTCCATCGCAAATGTGTGCAAAACTTTGTCAATATTCAGCAAATTATTTTTTCCAAATTTGGCATGTTTCCATTAAGCGAGTTAATCTTCAAAACGATAAATTGTGCAATTATACGGCCAATGGAAACGCAGATACTCTGTCTTTATAGGAGTGTAGAATTAAGCAGCACAACCACACATCCCCATATTTGGCATGATTATATTTAAATATATCTATTATTACATTCATTTAAAGACAGAATCGTTCCTTGCTTTGGGAAGCGCCTCTCTTCTGGGGAATGTCGATTTATGTAAAGGGTTTAAAGGTCATAGACCCAGAACACAGAAATGGACTCATAATGAACTAATTCCAGACCAACTGAAGCAGAATGCAATAATGAGAATGTATGCAGTCAGCCATTATTTCTAATAGGATTAATTAATTGAAGATCGTTTCTGGATGCTTACCTCAACCTTTTGGAAACAACTCTTAGATGCTCAGCTGCATTCAGGTGTTTGTTTATTCTACATTTTCAACTTTGTTTAGAGTCCATCAACAAAATCTCCAAGCCTATAAATCCCTGCTGCAGCAACGAGGCTCCATGCTTCTCTAAATGTGTTGGGGAAGAAGCGGCGTTCATCCTTGACAGGCTGCCAGTCCATCACACTAACACACAGAGACAGACAGCGGGTCGGAACCAGGAGTCGTCTCGCTGCAAGGTGACAGGGCTAACCAGTTCACCAGCGCCGCTCCTTTACCCTGATGAATCAAACAGAAACTGACTCAACACAGGAGCTCAGGGATTTATCACTTTCCTCCGAACTTGATGGGATGTTATGAGGATTATTTTTCAATCTGCGGATCTGCATTTTCATTTTCTATGTTCTGCTGTAGCAGAAAGGTCTCCTACTTGGTCCAGAACAGAAAAGACACTCTGGGAAAATGATGGATGAAAGCTGCTGCCAGGTGTCATATTTCTGAAAGCTAAAAGTTGGAACCATCTCCACGTTTTCTACAGGCACGTCTTTCATTTATGATGCCGTATTAGGGCCATTGTAGATTAAAAATAGTTAACATTTCTGCCAAAAAAACCCTCAAATTTTGAGATTAATCTTTGAAATGTTGTAGAAAAAATCTTGAAAATTTCTTGAGCTCCAAAAGTAAAAAAATTTGCTCTAAAAAAAATCATCACTTTGAGCTTTATCTCATAAATTTGAGGGGGGAAAAAAACTTAAAAATGTTTGAAAAGTCAAAGATTTTCAAGAAAAATTTAAAATTTTGAGCTTACTCAAAAATGTTCCAGAAAAAAACTTGACATTTTCAGAGTTTGAAAAGTTAAACATTTGTTAAAACGAATAAGAAATTTTCAGAGTAATCTATAAAAACGTAGAAATTTCTGAGCATGAAAATTCTAAAATTTGTGAGGAAAAAAAAGACATTTTTTTTTTTTTAGATTAATGTCAAAAATTTAAAAAAGTGGAAATCTCTGAACTCCAAGAGCAGAACATTTATTAGAAAAAAAAAACTTGGAAATGTTTAAGTTTGAAAAGTCAAAAACTTGTGAATAAAACCTCAAATTTCGAGGTTACGCTCAGAAATGTTCTAGAAAAAAACCCTGAAAATGTCCGAGTTTGAATAGTCAAACATTTTCTAAAACAAATCATAAATTTTGATATTTGAAATTTACTAGAAAACCTGGGAAGTTTCTGAAATTGAAAAGTTGAAAATTTGCTAATAAAAACTCAGAAATTCTAAGCTTAATCTTAAACATAAAAAAAACCCTCAAATCTTTGACTTTTGGAAAAACGCTGACGTCTCTTCTGATGTCTGATGATGAACATTCCTGCCGTGGATGAAATATTAACATCTACTGTAATGATTTTTAATTACTTATGTCATGTAGAAACTTATTCATGTGTGATTTTTATTCCATTTCTTATTTAATTCAAACACCGCAATTGTAACATTTTATTTTTTTTTGTTTGTTTTTTTACATCAGCAGAACATCGAAAAAGTTTTGCTCTCATTTGTAATGGAAACGCAGCAAAAAATGATCCAGAAAGTAGAATTACATATAAATTTAAACTTTCAGCATCTCTGGTTGGCCTGACAACCTGTTACCGCGGCAATGGACCGAAACTATTGCACAGGATTGTATCATAGCTCCCGTCAAACGTGTGCGTCGGCTCCCTTTCTCTGGATTTACGTCGACTGTCAAGCTTTCATGCACCTGTAAATCACCTGAACTGTACAACACTTTCCTCCACTTAATTTAATTAACGATTGGAGCGGCAGAAACCCTGGAAGGAGCCGAGCGCGGCATGAATCTCTTCTGGCTGGACGTTTCCCGCCTCCGTTATAGATATGCGAGTTTGTGCATTTGGGAGCAAAAAGGTCTGACTCACTGAATGTTGTTGCAGCTGATTGTAGCAGTATTCAGACAGACACTCGGTTTTTTTATTACCGTTTTATAACCTACTCTGTCGCGTCTCATCCCATCCTGTCCCTCGGCGCTGCAGGAATTAATTAATCTAATAATTTAGAGACTCTCTCTTGATTGAAAAATTATTTCTTAGAATTACTACAATAATTACTTGGCAGTATCACCCTGTTTGTGTGTCGGTGTGAGTTTTTCTGTCTCGCTCCTTCCAATCTTCAGTCTGCGTCCCCAGAGGACAGCAGCCGGCCTAGACTAATTTTTTTTGTTCAGCAGTGACACACTTTGGTCTATATTTCATGTCACTTTGACTAAACTGCCCCACCGTTGAGATGTCCACATTAAAGCTTGATGCACTCCTCTTGTATGGATTCGGCTGCCATGCCAGCAGAGCACTTTGCCTTGAGAGAGAAATTAAACCCCCGAGGTTGTTCTAAGAAAGATTAAATGGGGAAAGGGGGCGAGAGAGAGGGAGAGAGAGAGCTCGACTCATGGGAGGGGCGCTACCCAAATATAGAGAAACCTGCCAAATGGCAACAGGGCGTGGGCGAAGAGGCTGGCCTCTGCTGATGTGCATGTCTGTATATGTGGGTGTGAGCTTGAATATGTTATGAGGGGTTTCTTTTCTAGAGAAAAAAAAATGTCACACACATGCGCGAGTCTTTCTGCACGTGTTGATCACATGCAAAAAAGATGCAAAACATTTTAAAAAATAAACACACCCTTCTTCAGGTCTAATAACAGTTAATGACAGGCCCACTTCTTGCCCAGTGGGAAGGTAAAATGACATTTTTAATGCTCTCCAGTCATTTTTTCTTTATTTTACCGAGTTTCTGTGCTGCGTTTGGCGTAGCTAGCTAATCACAGCATCCTGACTGACAGATTGGAAAATGGCCAGGATTGTCCAGGACTGCATTAAACTGGATCAGATCTTCTTTGACAGAACTGTGTGACTTTTTGTCATTTGGAAGATAAAGATCTGAATCAAGAATCATATTAGGAGTTCCTCAAGGCACCGTACTCGGCCATTTCTATTCAACATTTGTATAATTTAATTAGCTTAGATTACAGAGCACAACAACGTCTCTTAGAATATCTACACACAAAACACACAATTTTATATTTCTGTGACACCTAGGGTTGGACATTTATCGTATTGTTCATCGTTTATCGTGATAAATTTCTTAAGAATTTTGATTTATCGAGTCACATTAAATTCCAATCAATGATGCTTAAACTCCCTGAAACTCTCCTTACAGTCAGGATTAATTGTTCCTAGTTTCTCCAGTGTTTCGTCAATGAAAGCATCAATAATTCAAAAATCCAATTTAGTGACACAAATCACATTTCTTCATGACGGATGCCCAAAAAATGAGTTTGTTTGGAAGTTAAAAATCTGAATCATCAGGGATCATATCAGGGGTTCCTCAAGGTACGACTCTGGGGCCGCTTTTATTCAACATTTATGTAATTTAATTGGCTTAGATTATGAAGCACTACAACGACTCTCAGAATATCTACACTCATAGCACAGCTTTATATTTCAGTGACACCTGGGGCTGGACATTTATCGTATCGTTTATTAGTCATTGCGATAAATTTCTCATAAGAAAACAAACCACACGTTGCAATTTTGGTCCCCAGTCAAAGTCAGGTGTGAAAACATCCTTAAAGTGAGACATGTTATGTTTATTATTAATAATCTGTTGAGCTTTTCTGTTCATCTGAGTTTAGAATCAAATAAATAACCTGTTAAGGCTTTTTTTTTTTCATTTTTTGTGTCAGATATTTTCATGTTGCAACTTCAAGAAAGCAACAGAAGGAAAAATGAAGCAGTAAACAAAAAGTTTACACGGAAGAGCGGATGAAAGGAGCTAGAAAAGGGAAGTGTTTCAAAACTCAGAGCAGAGAGAAAAGGTTTGTTTGTTGCATCTCATGTTTGGTTACTCAAGCTAATGAGCGGCAATTAGACGGCTGCCAATTAACTCTGCCCATCAGACTGAGACGGAGGTAAACGAAAGCAGAGACGTGAGGGAAGAAGTTGGAGGTTGTGGGGAACCAGGGAATAGTTAAACGACCCGGGAATCACAGGCGGTGTTTTCTTCAAGGGATGTTCATGCGTGCATTTGCATGCAAATGAGGCGGGTGTGCATACAGATGGGGCTGTGTGCGTGTATCCGTGTTCCAGCAGAGGGAGCTGTGTAGACCCATGTCGCCGTTAGTGCTCTACATGACCATCTGGCTCTCACCGGCAGGCTGAACCTAAAGTTAACCCCCTCACTGCCGGAGTCTGCTCCACCTATGTGGAATAAAAATAGACCAGAATGTCTGAGGAAGCATTCGGACAGATATTTACCTGCTTTTCAGATGTTTTATGCAAGTTCCTGATCACTTATTGACCAATAATCGGGGATATGAATGGGTGCTGAGTGGCTCTGAATCTTTTCTGGCAGAATGTTTGCTGACCAGATTGTGTGTGCGCTTCAGGCAGCGGAGGCAAGAAAGCAAATGGTTAATTTCTCATTCTGACTGCTGATGCAGTGTTCCAGCTGAACCCATCAGAGAGCCTTTCACTCACTCACTCACTCACACACTCACTCACACACTCTCTCTCACACATACACACACACACACTGTAGCGTAGAGCGCTCGTCATTCTTCTGAGTAGCCCGCTGACCCCGCTTTAATTAGGCTAATTGAAATGGGAGAATAACCATTTTCCTGATTGCCGTTTCTTTTCTTTTTTCTGGACAGTTTAAAATGAAAAGCATGCTTACACAACCAGAAGCCCCTGAGAGTTGGATGACATGATGACCCTGTTGCTCGGTGCGGAAGACTTTTGGCCGCTGCTCTCTGGATCTGGAGGCGTAATTCCTGTCCGTCTGGCAGTCGTTTTGACCGCCATGCATTTGTCTTCTGACATATTCTGGCTTTGTCCACTGCAGTCCAGCTTAGGTAATACATAATTAGCCTGACGCTAACAAACGTGTGCTGAGAGTAAATGCTTTCAGATGAACGCTTTCATTATTTTCTTATTATTTCAATCAATACTTCCATCCATTTTTCAAGGTAGAGTATCCAAAAACTGTAGCACAACCTCAACAAAATTTTATTCAAGTAAAAATTAGCCGTCAGAGAAATTACTCGAGTAAAAAAGTATTTGGTAAAAAGGCTAACCAAGTACTGAGTAACTGATCAAAACATTAATCACATAATATTTAAAAATTACATCATCAGATGGACCAAAATATAAAGTTATGTGGACATTTTGACATTTTAAAAGGTCAAATACATACAACGACCTTGATGTAGTTGTTTTGTTGTAAAGATTTTGTGGCTACTAAAACTTTTACAACCATTAAGAATAGTTTGAAATACTTATTAATACAAAATATTAAGCATTTTGATCAAACAAAGTTTATTTCCTTAGGGGTCATTCAGGTGAGCTTGTCATAAGTATGCAGGCAGAGCTTATTTTAGCTTAGCTTTACTTAGCTTAGCGGATTTTAGCTTAGCTTATTTTGTCTGATTTTATGTTGTTTTATTACAGTTTGTCTTGTTGATCTTGACTTATTGTAGCTGTGTGTGCTTCATGCTGGGTTGATTTATCTTAGTTTAGCTGATATGCTCTGATTCCATCTTCTACCAGCTGATCTTAGCTTAATTTATCTGATCTTATTTTACCTGGGAAATCCATAGATAACCTTCATTTATCTTAATTTCTCACAAACCTATTTTTACTCAAGTAAATAATTCCATTTAAAAAATTATTAAAAAGACCTTCCTGTCTTCTTTTCTCAGTGAACAAACTAGTGAATTATTCCCACCTGTTGGACTGGAGTAAAACTGCAGACCTAAACATGATCGGGTTCGGGACCCTAAAGCGCCATCCGTTAAACTGGCTTCACTCCAGCCGCGTTGCTGTCTTGAAACCTTATTGTTGAAGACTTATTGGTGATCTGTGGATTGGATGCTAAATAAATCTCTGCTCGGTGCTTCAGACTCCCTTCACCATTTCAGTTATTGCCTCTGCATTTCCAGGGAGACTTTCTCTCTCCAGAAGGTTCAGTCGTAAACAACTATCAGAATTTTCCAGAGATCCTGATGACAAATTGGTGGCTGGTCTGCTTTTTCCTATCTGGAAATCAATGAGTCTGCCCTACTGGACTGCAGCTCTGACCGGGTCGCCTCCAGAACAAATGTGAAAGAAACAAGTTGGCTTGGATGAAAAAAAAAAAGACCCGGGGCTGAAACGATTAATCGAATTAATCGCGATTAATCGATTATTAAAGTAATTGTCAACTGATTTAGTAATCGATTAATTGTTAACTGAAATATACAGACTCAAAAACAGGTAATTTTCTGAAAGAACATCACACTCTGAGCTTTAATTAAGCCAAAACTGTACAAAAATATACACAATTTTTATTTAAGATATTAAAAAAACCTTTGTAAATATATTCTGCCCAGAATATAACTATCCTCAAGTGGCATAGTTTTAGCTTCACCCGGGACAAACTGAAAAATAAAATCTATTAACAGGCACATTTTGCATCCAGTTATTAATCAGTTAATCCAAGAACAGAGCAGAATGCACTGAGCTTTTCACACTAAAGGAAAAAGCTACGCTGTTGCATTTTCTTTTTTTAAAATTAGTTCAAATGTTTCTTTATGCATTTCTAATATTGCATAAAATTAGCTTAAGTGGTTAAACAAAAAATCTGCCAAATGTGCCAAATTTTTTTCATTTGATTAATCAATTAATCGTCAAAATAAATAATTACTAAAATAATTATCTACAGCCCCACTCATTAGGCAACATCCTGCAATTTTAGACATGATTTTTTTTAACTGTAGATGCATCCTTTGCTATATTTTAGGCAAGAAAATGTTTTTTTGTTTGAATTTATTTGAATAAATGCAGTAGAATTATTTGTTTATCTGCATCTTTTAATTAATTTCTAATATTGTATGAAAAGGGCTTAAATGGTTACATGAAAAATATGGACTTTAAAAAAAATCTGATTAATCAATTAATCGTCAGAATAAATGATTAGTTGTTAAAATAATTAACAGATTAATTGATAATTAAACTAATTGTTATTTGCAGCACTAAAAGGTTTAAATATTCCTGTGCACACAGTGAGACGACTGGCCTGAGAAAAGGTTTGCTTGTTGCGCGTCTGAAGGTTTCGTCTTACCTTCAGCACAAACACAGGCAGGCCGTCCTTCAGAGGCAGCTGCTGCAACAGCAGACACAGCTAATCACCTCGTCGTATAATTTTAAACATTTATTAAATGTCCACATTATCCACATATGAAGTCATTTGCCCCTGGGGATCTATGTGATTTCCTCATTAACTTCTCGAAATGTAATGAGTCACGGAACCGAGTTCTGTGGCTCTATTAATTATGACCCGTCGCACAAGCTGCTCACCATGGCAACCCGAAGTTCTGCCTGTCACCACGCAAAAGACGAGGGTATGAAGAGGTTTTTTTACATCATGCAGCCGGCAGAAACGTCTCTCCCCTCAGTCAGGCCTGCTGGAGTCGGTGGCGCTGATCTTTTAGCTCCCTCTGCTGAGGATTACCGGTAGATCCTCCTTCAGGAGCCGAGAAATGTGAACCAGCACTGCAAAAACACAAAGTCTTACTGAGTATGCTTCTCTAGTTTCTTGTGCAAATAGCTTATTATACTTGCAATAAGACAAAACTAACATACAACTGACTTCTCAGAAAGCCAAAGGAGCATATTTTAAGTCAATGACTATTTCACTTATAACAAGACATTCTTGCCATATTTTAAGTTAAATAATCTTCCAGTGGAACAAGTTGTTTTTAAAATCAACATTAAATAATTTTTGACTCAAAACAAGCATCTATATCTTTCAGAGAAGTTACTTCTGAATTAGTTTCGTCTTATTTCAAGAACTAAGAGATTTGCATTGGAAACTAGACAAAAATACTTCATAAAATGTTGTGTTTTTGCAGTGCATTGCAGAAATACTGAATACTTATTTATCTTTTTCACAAGTACTTCAAATACAAACGCAAAGTTATGATAGTCAAACAAAAGACAGTTTGTTTGAAATAATAAACTGCAATAAACTTAATTTAGGTTCATTTTTAGAACCACATTTTGCTGCTTTCTTTACAATTCTTTAATTAGATTTAGGGTTTGACTTTGACTGGACCATTGGAACACATGGACATGCTCTAATCTAAGCTAATTAAGTTTATTGATGTAGCACAATTCAGCAACAAGGTAGTTCAAAAAGCTTCACATTATAAAAACGCAAAAAAGTCCTAAAAAAAAAATCATACAGTCAACAATCTAATCTAAGTTCTGATTAACTCTAAATATTCAGCTACACTGCAAAAACACAAAGTCTTACCAAGTATTTTTGGTCTAGTTTTCAGTGCAAATACTTCAGCTAACTTGAAATAAGACAAAAGTCACAAGTAAAGATGTAGGAGCTTGTTTTAAGTTAATTTCTTAATATTGATTTACAAAACTACTAGGTCCAGTGGGAGATTATTTCACTTACAGTAAGTAATTTCCCCCATGCTATAAGTGAAATTATCTGGTCTATATTCACTATTATTTACTTAAAATAAGCTCCTATACTGAAAAGATACTTGGTTAGATTTGTGTATTGTTGCAGTAAAAAGCAGTGGTATGCAAACCAGACGTGTTTGATAATTTAACGGCTCAACGAACCAGAATCAAGTGATGGTTCATTACCAGAGTGGAGATGCACCACATAACAGGTGTAAGCTAATTTAACATTTACCACCAAAATTAAGCTAACATACAGAATAGAATACATAAGCATACCTTGTGCGCCTTCTTCCCAAACATTTAGGAGATGTTATTGTCCGTATCATCCGTTTTTAAAGATTAAATCCAAGCTAACGTGTCCGCTGGCTGTTGTCGGTAGCCTCAGCTAGCATCAGTTAGCATTCATCTCTCCGTGTGGTGCGTAGTCACGAATTGGTACAATACTAAATTCCACCAACATATGTCGGTAATACAACAAGGAAGTTATAGAAAAAGAAAATGTCATTAACTATAAATAAATAAACATTTTTTTCTCTTTGCGACAACTACAAGGAAGTTGCGCTAGTCTTCTTCTGAGGTTTGTTTCCTTCAGTGGTTCTTGGTGCAGCGCCCCCACAGGCGAGGAGGGGAACAGCTTTTTCTATGGGTTTGTTTCGTTTGACAATGCAGTGTGAAAGCGAACCGCAGCAACTGAAAATGTAACAAATATTGCACTTTTGGCCCCCAATTGAACCGACTACATTTTAAAAACACTTTAAAATCAGCTGTGTTGATTGCTAAATAATTTAGCATGCTAGCTCTAAGAAGCTAACACTTAGACACCAGAGGTTTAAGGTTTAAGCATCTCTACATTTTCTTCCTTTTCTACTTAAAAATACCTTATCAACCCCAGAGAGAAATGAAATGTTTTTACATTGCGGATTCAGAGAAAATGAAAACAAATAAAAATGCAAGGTAGGTTTTTGTACTAAAATACACAAATTAATTAATTAATTTATTAAACCTGCATCCTCAATCACTCTCTAAATAAAAAATTATGATAATAAAGTCATAAAATAAAATAATTCAAACATATAAAACGCTTTTTAGGACACCCATACGCTAATCTGGTGATATGACTTTTTGCATTATGTCAACTTTATTCTCTTAATTTTAAAAATTATTCTCGAAATTTTATTTATTTATTTTTTTTCTTAGTATGGCCCTAATACTGCGTCGTACATCTCTGAAGAAAAGTTTTTATAAATAGCTTTAAGAGCTTGTGTAAAGTTGTGCGTCACAAATGGGGTTCTGGTCGGAGAGTGGGCGTCCACATGTTGACCTCGATGAAATCAGCTATGAAATATCTGCAGCTAAGTGGCATCTAATTGAATATAACGCAGCTATTAGCATGCAAGGTCTTTCTCTCATTATTTCCAGTGACAAACAGGAGCCTGGTAATGGCGTGTTTACATTCTGCCTCCACAATAGAGTGAGGAAGAGTTAATGAGCGGAGAGCGTCGCCAGTTTGCATTGAAAAGTGGTTTATTTACAGCAAATGTCATGATTTTAACTGCAGACGTGTGTTCCTATCGGGGATGCACTTGGCATTTTTCTAGTTTCCTTGTTAACCAGCCGAAGCAGAAAGCTCGCCTTCAGCTCTCAGTAATGTATTGGAGAAAAAAAGAGACCGAGCGCTGGATTCAGACCAACTTTCTGCATCACCAATTACAGGCTTTGTGTCTAAGTGGCCGAGCGCTGAGGCTGCCAAATAAAAGCTCATGACTTATTCGTCTCTTCTCATCTTGGCCTGTTTTTGCTTTGATATTCATCAAAGCATCAGGAGCAATCGCTTCTCTTAAAAAAAAAACAAAAAAAAAACGAAGCAGCGCTTCTTTAAAGATGATCACGATGGAAATAACCTGATCTGTGGACAAACGCCAAAAAAATAAAACCCAGACGTCTTCATAAAGAGCTGGCAGCGCGCTTCACTGCAGAGGGACAAAATTTGGTTCGTCATCCCTCAGAATGTTCTCCTTCTGCTTGCTGGAAGTAAGATAAATGGTGATTTCCTTCAAAGGCACCTTATTTATTCCACCTAAATTAGCTATCCACTGTAGATATATGTTTCTACATGTGAAATAAACATTTTTACAAACTTAAAGGGGAAACCATTTTGCAAAATTCACATTTTGCACATTTTTATACTTCCATTTAGGTCTCAACTGCTTCTAAAACAGGAAAACTGGAAAATGAACAGTTTCAAAAACCTCACGATTTGTTACCCAGCAACCCAAGCAAAGGTCCAAATTTTGGTCAGCTGGTTTAACCGCCGTGTAATGGCTGCTGGAAAAGACCATTTGTCTGTTAACTTACCATCCAGAAACCACTTCCTGCATTCTCGTTGGTTGTGCAGGAGGCCCCACTTCTGCTTTTCAAGATGTATGGTTGTATAATTGTGCATCTGTTTGCAGCCATTTTCAGGTGCAGGTGTAAAGGTTGAGTTGAGAGGGCGTGGCCCTTATTTCATTTATAACATGGGGAAAATATCTTGGTATACGTAAAATAATCTGCAATTGGGGGTGGTACTTTTTTTGTACCAATATTGAGGAATTATTGACAAGCTCCAATATTTTGCAGAAAAGTAAGAAAAGACTTAATTTTGGCCAAAAAAATTAACTTTAAATTATGGATTTTCCAACAAAATCTTTACTAATTTTTGTTGTAAGGCTCATTTAACCTTGTAACAATTAATCATAAGGCTGGAAAATAAATCAATAGCAATATATATTGTGATACAACTGATCAATATAATTTTTTATACAATGTTCAATAATCTCAATGAACTTCACGCCAGAACCGCAAAGCATTCTGGGGAAAGACTTTAGCCGACTCTCTCACTGCCAGCTAAGCTAGACTGGTGAAATCAACCAACTCACTTGCTCTTTTCTGGTTGCCTAGCAACTCAGTCACTCTGTGGTTACCTAGCAACAAACTGTTGAGTAACTTACGTAGCAGGAGTTTATCCGCTTAAAAATAATTTTAAAAAAACAGTGTGGAGTGAAAATATGACCAAACAGGAAAGGTCACACAATCAGTTTGGCTGCATTTCAGATATTTAAAACAAAAAAGTTAATTATGGATATGAAACCCTTATTGTGGTACGCTAAAATCGTCCAGCCCTGATTACGCGTCATCAACGCATTCAAATGAACACGAGTTTCTATGTTCACTCCGCTTTTACCTGAAACTGTGGTGGGGAAAAAAAGGCAACAAAAATGTCTTGAAGTGTGAAAATCCCTTCCAGGGGGAAATCGTCATCTCCATTTCTCCAAACCAAAACAAGCAGCTCTCCTGCGTTTTGCTGGAACTGATGTGAAAGCTGCGTCACTTCGGCTCACCTGAACACCAGCGCGGCAGGTTGCTCTGCTGTGAGATCGTCTGTCTGTGACAAACAGGATCCTGAGGGGACCGACGCCATGACGCTGTCACACACACAATGAACACACCTGCTTCTGTTTTTAGCATCAGAGTTTATTTCCAAAAGACATGAAGGCTGCGAATGTATAATTCTCACATGACAGATAAAAGTACAAACATGTATATATGTATATAGAGGAGTAGCTAAGCAAGGCAAAGGAAGCTTTTAATGAAAGGCGTTTCCTTACTTTGGTAAAGATTGTCTCTGTTTCACAGAAAGTCTGAAATATTAGCTTAATCTTGAACACTGTAAAAAAAGAAAAACAAATCTTAAAGTATTTTTCTAGTGCAAATATCTTACATGAGAAATAAGAAACTTGCAAGTAACTTTTCAGCAATAAATTAGCTTTTTAATAAAAGCATTGATTAAAAAGCACTAGTTCAATTGGCAGATTATTTCATTTATAACATGAGAAAAATGTCTTGTTAATCTTTCTGATATGGAATTAATGACTTAAAATAAGCTCTTATATCTTGCTGAAAAGTTACTTGTGAGTTTATTGTCTTATTTCAAGTTTACTAAGAGATTTGGATGAAAAACTAGAACAAAAAATACTTGGTAAGATTTTGTGTTTTTGGAGAGTACATGACCAAATCCACTCCTAACGTGAAATAATACCAAGTCCTGTCTCCAATTTTTCCCCAATAAAAAAAAAATGCTTTCAATTTTTGGCCTTCACTTGATACCAAAATATGAAAAATACTGGTAATATTTTTGGTTTCTGCAGTGAAGAAAAAGCCAGAAATATGTCCGTTAATCTGAGGTCATAGCGATGATTACGCTTTGCAGGCAGCAGGCGACACATTTGGCTTCTTTTCCATGAAGATAAGCGGTGATGGTGGAGCAGATCCTGCCGGGTTGTTGGAGCAATTTGAAGACTGAACGTCAAACTTTACCGTTAAAAATAATCCAGAGATCGAGAGCCTGAGCTTTAGATTCATCTAAACTTTTAACGTGGCACCAAAGATCAAAACGTTTAACAAACGGTTGGCTTTTCACTCGGCTTGCATTACAGTTGAGGCAATGCAGAAATGTTGAGTTTTGCTAATTCTGCACAAAATAATCAGCTAATTTAATTTCATTAAGGTCAAAGCAGCAGGTCACTATTAGCACTGATTAGTCGTGATTAATTGATTAATCGGCATTAAAGACAAACATGAAGGAAGTCCCTTCTAGAAAAGGTTAAAACTTTCATGTTGAAACGTTTAGCTGCACTGAAGGAGATTTTTAGGAAACTACAGAGCAGTGACGTAGTTTCTGCAAACTAAGAAAATGTAATCCAAGAAAACCAACATATTCTGCAGGAAGTGCAACAACAAAATGCACAATAAAGTATTTCTGATTTATGGCAAGAAAGATCTAAACTCCCTTTTGAACCTGGGAGCAACTCCAAATGCAGAAAACCAGAATGTGTCGCCATTAATTAGGATTGAGTCCAGAAGTTTCATTTATTAGGTCAGAATAACACCATGTATGAAGAAGAAGGCTGAACGCTTCAGGCATCTTTGCTTAAGTTTTGTTTATTTTCTCCTAAAAGTCTTTGGAAACATGAGAAAGTTTGCAATTATTCGTCAGATTACTGTAGAAATCTGCCATGGCTGCTGATTTGGAGACGTTACGGAGAAATAAAGCGATCAGAGAGTTCATATAAAGCTCCATAAAGAAGCTGCAATAATTGGCTCTGGTTTATGTGATTGTTCCCTTGCAAGCAGAGAAGTGGAAAAGTGGAGGTGAAATGCACTTTAGGTATTAAAGCCCCACAAATTAAGACGCACTTAGTGTCACTTCATTGAAGGGTTTTTGTTTTTCACCTGGAGGCTCCAAACATTTCTAACGATTTTCACCTTCACTTCTGCAGCTGCTTGAGTTTTAAAAGCAAAGTGAAAAAATGAAACAAGATAAAATCTCAGTCTTGTAGCTTCAATGCCAAACGTTAGCGTGACTTTATACTCCAGCATATAGTTGTCATGGTTACATAAAGGGATCGCTTGCTTGTATGTTTGTCTTAAAACATTCATTAAAATCCTTCAGGAGGTTAAAAAAAACGTACAAATCTGTTTGTCAAAACAGGTCAAAGGTTTTCGTGTTTGGAAAACATCTGGGTTTTAACTTTTTAATGTTTCTGCTCAGAACCAGACGCAGCACCAGGTTTTTTTTACCCATTTCCATTCGGTTTGTGGAAACTATACGACCTCCACGTAGTTCGCCGGGTAAAGCCCCTCCCAGCCTTCGTCCTTCTTCCCCCGACACCAACCCTGATCATCCTCATCCTCGATCTTCAGAAACTCCTCACCTGCAGAGGCAGAGAAACTTCTTACTCTCACATATTCTGGACCGCTTCATTTAATTTTCATGGATTTATTTAATAAATCTGGTGCAAAAGGGAAACTTTGCACCTTTGTTGCACTTAATTTTATTTAGAGGTGTCAGATTAGATAGAAGGGACTGAAAATGGATCCTTATCACACATTTAGTAAAAAATATGTTGAAGATTATGAATAGCTTTGCTTCATTTTACACTGAAGTCACTGAAACATGACAGCTTTAGTTAAACGAGTCTCAAATTATTTCCATCTAAAGTTTTAGTCAAAAATTCACAATAATCTGGATTATTCAGCTCATCATAAGAGGAAAAATGAGATTTATCTTCCAAAGTCCTATTGAGAAACAGGACATTGAACTCGTTTATTCATGTCAGTTTCAAACTAAACATTTAATTAACGAGCTAAATATTTAGCTTTAAACTAAAAATCTGGCTTGAGAATTAAATATTCAGTTTTGAAGCTAAACATTTTCCGTATTTTCTGCACTATAAGTCGTACCAGACTATACGGCGCACCGTCGGCTTTTGAGGAAATTGAAGGTTTTTGGGTGCGCCTTATAGTGCGGAAAATACGGTAAATGTTTAGCTTAAAACCAAATATTTTATCTTTAAATATTTTTTAGAAGCTAAATATTTATATTATTTTGTGAGTCTAATGGGTTTAAACTGACATTTAGATAAATATGAACGTATAACATGGTGAAAATATGACTTTAGAAAATTAATCAATATTTGTTTTCTCTTAAATAAATAATCCAAATTATTGCTGCTAATTTTTAAAGTGCGACTTTACAAACGGGACCCCATGGACTAAACTTTTTGTTAACCTCTTTATTGCAACGCGTTCTTAATGAGCAGCAGCCAAGTCGCCATTTTGAAACAGAATAAACCGACTTAGTGTTGCTTTAAACTTCTGCAAGAAGAATCTTATAATCTTTAATTTTTAAAATAAAAAATCGATAAAATAATCAGTTCTTTTAGATTTTTGTGGCTCACCCAGAGCCTGATCTAAAAAGCTTGAAGGTTTTCCATAAAAAGATGTGAAACGTGGCAAATGAAGCTGCTCGTTTACCTGCTTTAAAGGAGAGTTCATCCGTCTCCTGACCAACATAATCGTACAGAGCTCTCACTCTCACGCCGCCAATCATCACACTGACAGGAAGAAACACAAAGTTTGATCACAACAGGCAAAAATAAACTCAGATATCCATCTATAGATGGAAAGGTACATGTTTGTACATTTCCTCCCTCCAAACCATCCATCCATCCCCCAAAGTGCCTTTAAATTCCACTTTTTCATTTTATTCAGCAGCTGAACGATTGACCTCAAACGTCCAAACTGGTTTTGGTATAAATAAAGTAAACCAACATAATGGTAGATCAGATAAGAACAGGATCAGAGAAATGTCTGGATTAAATTTAAACACCAGGAATATTTGACAGACCAAACAGCTGAATCATGACCCCAACAGATCCACTAACCTCTTCTCTATTGTTCCTTTCTTTTTCTCCACCTCCTTCTTCCCCTTTTTGCTTTTCTTCTTAGGTGAATAATCCTTTGAAAGATTTGAATAAGGTTTAATTTAAAGCCACATAACTGAACTTCGCTGTAAAAGTCA
>NW_006800073.1:969867-1026090 GCF_000485575.1 Poecilia formosa
CACCAATCCATCCATCCATCCATCCATCCATCCGTCCGTCCATCCATCCATCAAACCATCCATCCATCCATCAGTCCTCCAAACCACCAATCCATCCATCCATCCATCCATCCGTCCGTCCATCCATCCATCAAACCATCCATCCATCCATCAGTCCTCCAAACCTCCAAACCACCAATCCATCCATCCATCCGTCCGTCCCTCCATCCATCAAACCATCCATCCATCCATCAGTCCTCCAAACCACCAATCCATCCATCCATCCGTCCGTCCATCCATCCATCAAACCATCCATCCATCCATCAGTCCTCCAAACCACCAATCCATCAATCAATCCATCCTCCAATCCATCCATCCATCAGTCCTCCAAACCACCAATCCATCCTCCAATCCATCCATCCATCCATCCATCAGTCCTCCAAACCACCAATCCATCCACCCATCCATCCATCCATCCATCCATCCGTCCCCCAAAGTGTCTTTAAATTCCACTTTTTCATTTTATTCAGCAGCTGAACGATTGACCTCAAACATCCAAACTGGTTTTGGCATAAATAAAGTAAACCAACATTATGGTAGATCCGATCTGAACAGGATCAGAGAAATGTCTGGATTAAATGTAAACACCAGGATTGTTTAACCAAACAGTTGAATCATGACCCCAACAGATCCACTAACCTCTTCTCTATTGTTCCTTTCTTTTTCTCCACCTCCTTCTTCCCCTTTTTGCTTTTCTTCTTAGGTGAATAATCCTTTGAAAGATTTGAATAAGGTTTAATTTAAAGCCACATAACTGAACTTTGCTGTAAAAGTCACGAACGTCGGAGCGGCTCAAACACCTGGAAGTGAGGCCAGTCGGTCGGCATGCCGGGCCCGTGGGTGTTTTTCCACCAGCGGAGGTCTTCTTGCTCGTCGATGCCCATCAGGGTGTTGTGCAGCTCGCTGTACACGGCGATCACACTGAGCGACAAGCGGGGGAGCAAAATGGATCGTCGTAAAACAGAGATTAAAAAGCATTAAGTGGATGTTATATCTCCCATCTCCCCTATTCCCGCCCTGCAGCTGTGATAGATGTTTGAAAAGTAATTAAATGGCCGTTTTATCTGCAATTCTCCATTAAGAGACTCGGAGTCACTGAGAAACACTTGGGCAATAACAAGAAGTGGAGCAATTTTTTAATCAGCGTTGAGTTTAGTTTGATCTAAAGTCACTACAGTCATGAACAAACGGTGGAGAAACAAAAACAAATAAATCACAACTACATGTTTGACACATCAGAGAACCAAAACCACCACAGTGACTGCAGGCGAGCAGCAGAAAATTAACACAGTAATGGAGAATAAAGTCAAAATAATGAGAATAAAGTCAAAATAATGAGAATAAAGTCAAAATAATGAGAATAAAGTCAAAATAATGAGAATAAAGTCAAAATAATGAGAAAAGTCAAAATAATGAGAATATTATATTTCTAGAAATCTTATTATGTCTTAATCCTCAAGTTTTTAAAATGTTCTTATCACGGCTTTAATACCGTCATATAATTTTACACTGTTTACTGAGTTTTATTTTGAAAATAAGGAAACCAGAACTTCCTGTTTAGCAGTGCCCTTCTGTTTGCAGCTCGTCTTTAAACGCAGCACAGCCATTGAGTTAATAATAATGTTTATTTCACACAAGGAAGCATATTTCTACAACGTACAACTGATTTTATTTGAATAAATAAAATGATGTGATCATTTAAATGTTGTCTGACCTGTTAGCATGTCATTTCATCATCTTGACGTGTTTTATGTTTTATTCTGACCAGTGAGAGCTGAATAAAGCTCCGTATTGAAAACCATTCATCGTCTGTCGGCGCAGCGGCCGGAGCGATGGCAGCTCACCTCTCGTTGGTGGTGACGTCCAGGTGTTTGTGGATGGACAGGAAGGCGTCTTTCAGGAACACGATCCTCCTTCGCTCCTCGTCCTGGGATTGGTCGAAAACGGACTCCATCTCCTCCATGTAGCGAGGAACGTAGCGGTTCACCTCCTCCAGGACTTTCTCATAGCGAGCGCGGACCTAAGATTCAGCCAAAGCAGCAACTACTACAGGTAACTGAAACGATTAATCGTGATTAATCGATTATTGGAATAATCGTCAGCTCATTTAGTAATCGATTAATCGTTAACTGGAGAATGAAGACTAAAAAAAAAGAACATTTGCTAAAAGAATAACAGTTTCAGAGCAGCGAAAATTATACAAGAATATATCAATTTTGCATTTAATTGTATAAAAATGTGTAAGTTTTTAAAGGATTTTTTAAAAATCAGATTAATCGTCAGTATAATCAATTACTCAAATAATCATTAGTTGCAGGCTAAAAATGTTTTAACATTATTTTTTTCTGTAGCGTGCTTTTAAGTTTTTTAAACACTTAGATGTTTTTCAAGCAAACCTTAAATGTTTTAACTGTAAATATGATTTAACTTTTTTTTTTTTTTTAGAAAAAATAGAACAAAGATAAAATACAGGCACAACATTCATGCTAGTGCAGCTTTAAAAGTAGTTAATCAATGATACAATAACAGAAAGATGGACATTTTAACCTCAGATTAAAGTTTTATGGTTTGGAAAAGGGTAAAATACAAACTTTAAACACCAACTAATTAGAGAGAAGAGACTCGACTTTTACTGCCATTACAGACAAAAACTGTTTACATGTTGCCCCCCATTCAGCCATTAGCCCTCGTTGGTTTTGGAGTACTTGATTTGCTGTTATGAGCCATTTTTACTGCCGAGTGGGAGCTCCCGGTTGAACCCCCATCTGTGAAATTAATGGACAACCTGCTGTCCTTCCGCAGCTTTAATCGCGTCAGTCTTCACAGAAAATTACCGCGTGTATTTAACGCCACACAAGGACTCTGAATTTTCAAGTTAGGAGGCAAATGAGTGGAACAGATGGAGACGAATCACATTTTAACTTAAATTTAAAGTAAAAAGAAAGGGGATGATGCACGTTACTCACCTTCTCGGCCTCCTGCTGAGCCAGTTCTCGCTCCTCTTGGATCTTTTTCTGCTTGTCAATAGAAACATCTGGGTTTCCCTGAGCGTGAAAGTCCCTCTCCTTAGCGGCGTGCTCCTTACGGCTCACCTTATGGTACGCCCTCCGAGCTTTGTCCAACTGTGGAAAAAGAAACCAGATCATTTGGTCACATAAGGTACGAAAGCAGAACTTTGATTAGAAGAGAAGCCAATTTAGCCAAGAGAACCTGTAAGATTAAAAATATATTACTACAAATTGAAGTTATTTTACAGTAACAGTTGCAAGAGATCGATTTCTGCAATCATAAGTTGTTTGGATTCTCCAACCAGATCCACTGAGGTGGAACTGTAAGGACCTGATGGACTCTAGTTTCCACACGTTCTTTATGGGTCCAGGGCGTTCCTCAAGACTCTGAACTCGGCCCAGAATCCTTTTAGATACATTTGTCATTATGCTGATGACACTGCACTCTTTTTGCATCACATGCATCACAACCGCATTCAGGACATCTGCAAGTTTCCTGTAAGACTTTTAACACCACCTTAAACAAAACTGAAGGCTGAAAAAACAGTAAGTTTAGGGTGTTGTTGAGGGATGCTACTGTAATGCAGTGACAAGCTGAGAAGTTAACAGAACAAAGTTAACAACAGAAGTGAGTCAGTGGCAAAAACAAACATCATCCAGCCAATAAATGTGCACTTACCCATGAAACAAAGAGCTGGAAAACCAGTGAAATTAAAAAATAAGACCAAGAACGACAGTTATTTTGCAACAAGAACTGAAAGAGACGGCAACTACGATTGCTACCTAACTATCAGGAGTACATTAGCAAGTAGTGTTAGCGTTGAGACGACATTAACACGACTTCTGGACGCAAATCAAATGTTTGCCTGACAGAAAATAAACTACATAGAATATCTGAGACTAAATTGTCCTGCTGTGACAAAAAAGCTGTGATGAATGGGTTTAAGGCCAACTTACATTTTTGTAATAAATTCAAGATATTTAACGCCTTAATTTTAGACAAATTTAAGACTTTTTAAGGATGCCACCTTAATCTTTAACTTAATCTAGATGTATATAAACATATTTAAAACGTACAGAGATGCCACTTTTTAGCCCAGAGTTATCTAACGTCACGCCTTTAACAGCAGTGCTAACAATACACAATCTCATCTAAGACTCGTTTTTCAGTGGATTTCTTATTCATACGGGTCCAATATGTGAATGCTGGCTGGACTTGAAGCCTAAAGAAACAACATAATCACAAATGTAAAAACATGGTTGTTTTCTTTTTAGAAGAACAAAATGTTAAAACGACTCCTCTTCTCAGCAGAGGCCTATGTACACTTATATGCATCAGAGGAAATAAAGAGGGATCGCTTCAGAAAGGACACATTCTGGGCTCTCGTACCCACTGAAAGAGAAAACTACATGATTTGAGAGGTAATTAATACATAAACATAATCCGTTAAAAAGAAATGTCATCTACGCCAGCTGGGAGGTTTTAATGATACGTCGCAAAGGTCAACTTTTTTAAAAGGCCAAGCTCATGGAGACACAGCTCAAGAATGATTACAGTAATTTTCAGAGCAAATATAAAAGATTAAATTCATTATATGCTTAACAACATGAGCTGCAAACTAAAGCAATTAATAAATGTTGGTTTCAACCTCATGGATCAAAACTAAATGCAATAATTCAAGCAGGAAGAAAATAAAATATCACTATTAGAGTTGGTTGTAACTAGTTACATTTACTTGAGTAAAGTTTTTGATAAAATTTGCTTTTAGGAGCATTTTTACTACTCTGTACTTTTTACTTTTACTTGAGTAATAATAGGTTTGAGAGAAGATAAATTAATATCAGATAAATTAAGTGAAGCCAAGCTAAAATCAGCCAAGCTAAAATCAGCCAAGCTAAAATCAGCCAAGCTAAAATCAGCCAAGCTAAAATTAGCTAAGCTAAAATCAGCCAAGCTAAAATCAGCTAAGCTAAAATCAGCTAAGCTAAAATCAGCTAAGCCAACCTACAATAAAATCAAATCAGCTTAAATAAGATAAATCCACCCAAACTACAGCACAGAAACTAAAACAAGCTAAGATCAACTAAGACAAACTAATAAAATTACTTAAGATCATATAAAATAAGCTAAGCCAAAATCCGCTAAACTAAATTAAGCTAAGCTAACCTAAAATAAGATAAACCTGCTCTGAAAGACAAACTTACCTCAAAGATCCTATAGGAAACAAACTGTTTGATGTAAAGCCTTAATATTTTGTATTTAGAAAAATTTTAAAGTATTTCTTAGTAATTGTTCTAAAGGTTTTAGTAGCCGCAGCATCTAAAAGATCTAAAATCTGTAACTTCTACTTGAATGGCCATCTTTCATTTGCTAATATTTTTTAACTACTCTACCCACCTCCAACTATTACAACCAACTATTACAAACTATATCGTAAGAAAAAAAAAAGGTCCAAGTTTAAATTAATTAAATTTTACCTTCTTAAGCCGTTTCGCCCAGGGCTTCTGAGCGCGTGCAAACCCGGTCTCAATGTCCTGGGTCTCCTTGAAGCCTCCAAATAACTTCTTGTGAAAGGTGTCCTTCTGCCAGGTTCTGACCCGGTCTGCGTCTTCCGACACCAGGGAGCGACAGATGGAGGCGTGTAACGAGGCCAGCCGGTCGGCAGACAACAGGAAGCACTGCCAAGCCTTCAGTAGCGACCCGTACAGAGGACCTAACGGAGGAGCAGGAGGGTTTAGCTTTCCTTTCATGTGTTCATCATTTGCTTTGTAGAGGCAACACTCACTGGAGTCCACTACTGGTTTCCACTTGTTGCTCCATTCGTCGAGCTGCTGGGCGTACTGCCTCTCCACACGGGCTCTCTCCTGGAAACACGTCACGATGTCGTTGCAGGCCTGGAAGGAATCTTCTGTGCGCTTCACGGTGGGATGATAGTTCCCAGGCTGTCACGATGCAGAAGGAGGAAGAGGGGAGGCTGAATGGACTCAACACAAACTGCAGGGGCAAATTTCAACTACCAGATCCATTAGATTAAAATGCAACAATTCATTTCTATCAACAAAGATCCAAAACATAAAACAATTTCAGATTGTTGCTTAAATTAGCTACTATAAAAAACAGTTCAGCTTATTTTACTTTAGTTGATCTGAACATTGGCTTGGATTATTTTAGCTTATTATTATTACATTATTTTATTTTAGCTTACAGTATCTTATTTTGGTTTGTTTGGTTTTGGTTCATCTTGGAAAACAATTGATGACTCAAGAAAAATGGATATTGTCTGTTTAGTTTTTTTTTCTTTTAATAAGGATACAACAAAAACAAACCAACCAATTCTATGCTACTATAAGACAAACTGAGATAAGATAAATGTCACTAAAATAAACAAAGTTAAACTAAGATAAATTGAACCAATGTAAACTGTGAGAAATTAAGAAATTAAACCATTTTATGGTTGTTATTATTACAGGGAAAATAAGTTCAGATAAATTAAGCTAAGTTAAATTAGCAAAGCTAAAATCATCCGCCATAACCCAGAGTAAGACAGAATCAGCTAAAGTAAGAAAGCGACCACCCTATGTCACCCAAAGTTAAATAAGATAGAAAAAATAAGCTAAAATCTGCTAACTTAAGCTAAATTAAGATGGCATTGAATAAGATAAAATCAGCTAAATTAATAAACTATCTACAGCACACAAACCTAAAATAAGCTAAGATCAACAAAAACATACTGTAAAAAATAATTGAAGGTCAGATCAAATAAAATAAGCTAAATCTGCTAAAACACATTAAGCTAACCTAAAATCAGCTCAATCTGCACAGATAAGAGAAGCTCACCTGAACGACCCTTCAAGAAGCGGTAAACTTTGTTAAATACTTTATATTAGCAAAAATTGAAAACATTTTAGTCACGTGACATGCTACCAGCGCCATTTGACCCCATTTCCTGCGGTGAACTGACCATATAAGGAGCAAAGTGTGCGGCCCAGCCCTAACATATCCGCAGCTCGTCTGTTGTTTGTAGATGTGGAATTTGGAAATATCTGCTATTTTCCTGGCAGCCGCCATCAGCTCCGGCTCCGCTGGGCTCTTCACTTCCTGTCAGACTTTCAGCGACTGACACGAGTCGACAGCTGATTAAAAAGACACTTCAAATCGCGCGTTGTCACTGTTTGTTAAATCATCGCGCTGCGTGTAAAAACCGACACGTGTGAGCCGGTTCGTCTGACAGATGTTCCTAATCACGCCGGTGACGCAGCGCGTCTCGGTGGAGCTGCACACGTTGGCACTCAGTGGCCTTCAGCCAATAATAGAAGACATATTGAATTCCAGGCATGTAAATAATCCTCAATGTGTCTGCAAAGATATTTAGGATTTAATAAAAGACACTCTCTTTGCTACACTAATCCTTCCTTCTTGTATTTTATAGTCAACACTCAAATCTCTTATTTAGCCAGTTGTGTTATATCTTCGGTTTTAATTGAAACCATTTGGGGTCTTTCACATCTACGCCCTTCCCTTTCTTTTTCTCCTCATTTATTCTTTCTTTTACTTTGCGTCTGTTGTGGTTTCCAGCAACTCTCCTTCTCTTTCTCGTCTGTGCATTAAGCAGAAACAGCTGAGGAATCCGGTTTGAGGCCAACAGCAGCGCTGCAGAGACCCAGTTGGCCGATCTCTGAGGCAGATCTAATTCTACTACAGCCAACAAAAAGACGTGTCAAACAAAGACGACCATGCGTGTCGAATTACACTCCTTGTTTTTACATAAAATATACAACACAGCATTTAAACTTACAGTACTGCAGGTTCTTGTGGTAATGATGGTGATTTATTATTGATTTTCCTCAAAATATTGTTTGAAAAATTTACTTTTTACAGTCAAGAAATGCACTAGCTTGCATGTCGAAGAACTGTAGGATAACAAAATGTTTTACGGCTCAAAATACTTTATTTCTATACTTATTAAATTTATTTTTGTACTCTCGGTGCCTAAAGTCCAAACTGAACTTGGACAGAAATCTTTTCAGCTTTCAGTTGCAGAATTACATGAACTTACAGGTGATGTTGTCTCTAAATTTCTTTAAGTCTGTCCTTACTGATTATGAGACGTAATAATCTGTTTGTAAACATTTTAACTGAGGAATGTTTTAATTTATATATAATGGTTTTAATTTGTTTTGGTTTTGCTGTAATTGTTCTGTAAGTCAGGATTTTCTTACAAGGGATTTTTAATCTCAGTGGGATGTTCCTGGTGAAATAAAGATTAAATAACTTTTTTAGAGCAGATATAAAAAGGTAAAAAAAACCCTGTAAAATCTGCCAACCAGTGTTATCTTTGGTATTTTCATTGATTCAGAGAAAGAAGTACAAAGGAATTGTGTTTTAGTTTCATCTTATTTTGGCAGAGATTAGAGAGAACCTCCATGTTCACTGAAAAAAAAAACAGCTTTGCTGCACCCAAATTAGCTTTTATTTCATTTATTAAACTTGGCAAAACATATCAAATAGTCACAAAGAAAGTGACTCAAATACTGTTTTTATTACTAAGCATAAATTTGTTCATCTGATGGATAGAAATACTTTATTTCTTAAAGAAATTTCCAAAGAAATAAGAATATTTGTAAAGAATTTGGTAACATTTTTGGAAATAAATTGAATAACATCCTTTCCCTACAAAAAACAACAACAAACAAATAAAAAACTGGACTAATTTCCCTGATTTTAGTTTATTTTTATTTTCTTGGCAAAACAGTTTTGACACCCCTTCCAAAGCTACCTTTACTTTTGAATATTTTTTTTAAAAAAACCTTGAAAATAGATGTAATTTATGTAAATAATTTGGAGTTACGTTCCACAATAACATCCGCAAAAGATATACTTAAATTAAGAGGGAAAAAACAGCTAAAATCCAAGGAAATTTAAAAATAAATGTAAAAATCTTGTAGAGAATAATTGAAACAAAAACAAACCAGGGAATCAAACTAAACGCTTAGTGAAACCGTTTGAGCGATTTTGCAAACTTGGTCTACTCTGTTTCACATTTGCAGCGTTGACAGGCGGCCGTAAAGCGTGGCAGCAGGATGACAGACAGGAAGTGGTCTGGAAACACAAAAACCCAACGGGAGGCTTCCTAAATTACAGGAGGAGAGAGATCAAAGTGGGGCAGCCCCAGTGATCCCAGTAAACAGCAGCAGAAACCAGTCCAAACACTCAATTTTCACCCACGCTCAGTTACAACCTGGTTAGAAATATGACATTAGATTTCATTTGTTTTCTTAGATCATGTAAAAAAGTAACTACCCCCTAAACCTGATAAGCTTTTGTATTAGTTTTGTGTTTTACTTCACTGAGGAGAAATTTTGTCTCTTTTTTTTATCAAAATTGTTTTAACTCAGCCATAATAGATAATATAATAGTTATAATAGTTCCACACGTTACATAGCAACCCAAACAGACCACCAGCATGTTTGGTCAGCTGGTTTTACTGCTGTACAACGGCTGCTGGAAAAAACAAGAGTTTTGTTGTTGACGTACCATCCAGAAACCATTTGCAGCTCTCTTGTTGGTTACACAGGAGGTGCTACTAATGCTTTTCAAAGATGTACGGTTGTATAATTGTGCATTTGTTTGCAGCCATTTTCATGTAAGTGTAAACGTTGAGTTGGGGGCGTGACCAGCAGCAGCTTATTTTGTTTTAAAGTGACTAGACACCCTAAAGCAGCTCATTCTGAGCTGAGCAGATAGAAATCTCATTATCTAAGAATGATTTTATACAAAACAATGTAATGAACACAATTTGTTTTGACCTTTGACCTTGTCTAACCTGTTTTAGGAAGCATAATTGGGCACCAATTGGATGTAAACCCAGACTTTGACTAGAACACTTGAAATTCTCGTTATTCTTTGTGAAACATTTAGAGGTGGTTCTGAGTACCCAAAGTGAACTTGAGTTCAGGCTCAGGAACTGATGGCTGGATATTTTCCTCCAGGGTTTTCTGGTAGAGAGCTGAGCATCCATAAATTACAGGAAGCCGTCCAGGTCCTGAAGCAGTAAAGCAGACCCGGTTTGGCTGTTGGCATGTTGTTTGTTCCTGAAATGATGTTAATTTTTACAACAGTCGCAATGGGACGCATATTTCTAAAAAAGGGTCAACCTGTGTCTCATCAGTCAGGAGAACATTCTTCTAGAGGTTTTTGGTGACTATTAAGTTTACAGTTTGACTATTTTTGTTCTGGTTTTAGAGTGCTCCGTTTTTGTCCCATTTCTATGTTTTAGTCACAAACACTGATATTAGCCGTTTCATGTTTTCTCTCACTGTGTTTCTCTGGAGTCTCAAATATTCAGAAATGACTCTGCAAACATTTCCAAACTGACAGATGTCGACGTCGTTTCTCATCTGTTTTTTAGGGGATATAATGTGTTGTTATTTGAGGTTTCTTGACCTACTTCATGCTGTCAGAGAGGTTCTGCTTGGGGGATTTCTTGAGTCTATAAGTCTGGTAGTGAAACTGAACACAGCTTACAAAAAATGTGCTTAACATTGGATAATTTCTGATTTAACAGAGGAACCATCACTTTTTGTCACATAAGTCAAAAATAAATTTTCAACTCAAATGTATGTAGGTGAAAAAAAATATTTTTAAAATCAAAACACAGACTACGTAGTCGTCTTTCACTCAACTACAAACTAAGCCTGAACTATTTTAAATTAAACAAATAATCAGAATGTTTTGTAAGACTTCAAATGGTTTTACCTTACTAAATGAACGGCATACTGTTTGATTATTATTCTGGTCTCGACTGAAGAAAACTGAAAAATATTTTGACCATAAAAACAGGATCTTGGTCAGCCTTCATTTGAAAACACTTTCTGTACTTAGCCAAGTTTTAATACAGATATTAAAAGCAGGTTTGGGTGCACCAAGGTGTATATTAGAGTGCAAGTCAATGGGTAGATGTGGTCTTAGTTACCGTGACAACTGAAGGAAATTATCAAGCTGGGAAAAGATCATAACTTTGTGTTGTCTTAATTTATTTAATTCAATCTTGAATTGTGGTCAATTGTGGCACAAAATCAGTACAGGGGCCGCAAATGGCCCCCACGCCCTTTTTGAACATCCTTGGCTTAGATCATTTATAAAGCAAAGAAAAGCTGATTCATAATATAAAACTGTATTAACTAGTTTTTTTTGTTAAATATTAAAAATCATTTCACGTTGACGTTTTATGAAAATGCACGGTGATGAACTAATTAAAGCGTGTAATTTTCGCCTTTTTGTGTAGAAAACGGTGAAAATGAAATCCTGTTCAAATATGCAGCACTGCTGCAGGTAACCTCAAGACAAGATTCGCCAAAAATAACCATAAAAAAAACTTCCAATTAAGGCAGTTCTAAAAGCCTAGAGGTTACTGCTGACATTTAAAAGTGGAGATAAAGCCTGATTTCTGAAGGTTTGCTCCCTGAGCAACAAAACTATTTGTTCTGTTTTGACTGGAAGTAACACAGCCTTCAGACTGAGAAAGGGAAGCCATGTCTCCCGGTCCCCACACACACACACACACACACACACACACACACACACACACACACACACACACACACACACACACCCACACACACAGCACATACCATCCAGAAGCTGCGATGGTTGACATCCTCGGGATTGTTTTCTGATGACGACGTCGACATTGTGCTCTCTGGGAAAGTAAAAAAGCATCTCAGATTAGTTCTGACTATGTTGTCATTCTGCATGTTTATCTGCAAGCTGATTCTGGAAAAAAAAAAGAAACAGCTCAACTACACACATTTTTATGAGGAACATTTTTATATAAAACTGCTTCATGAACAAGAAAATAAACCAGGGAGTACTTTTAAATAACTTTAATTGTCTGTATTTTGATATTCTTCACATTTAAGATGTAGCTTTAGAACCATATTTATTAAATATCCTTGACATCAACCATCATTTCTACCTGCTAGATCAGGACTTTGCATCATCAGTTGGTAAATTACAAAATTAGTTCAATATTTTGCTGAACTAGTTAAAAAAAAGACAAATGAGTAACACATTGGTCCAACTAGAAAGAAAAAATGCTATTATTCTCTCATTTGTAAAAGTTAGGAAAAAATAGCTGAGATGCTTAGCTTACATAACAGAGAAAAAATTTTAGTTTTATTTTTCCACAATGTTATTCATTAATTTATAAACGTCACATTTTCAAACTTAGTACTTAATTAGTGAGCTAAATATTTAATTTACAAACTACATACTCAGATAAGTATTTAGCTCAGAGCTAAATATTTAGAAAATGCAAAATTCAGTTGCCGATAACCGGAAGTGAACTACAACTATCAAAATAAAAGCGGGGTAACTTTTGCTGGCGTGGCTGATTAACTTCTATTGTTGCTCATGTAATCATTGTTTCTTTTCCTCTCGTCATATACAATATTTCAGCTTAAAATACAACACGATCCGTTTTAATGGCATTACTGACGTCTACAGTAATACTTACATGCGGCCGCGCAGCAGCAGGAGGTTCGGAAGACACCTCTCTTATTTTGATAGTCCACTTCCAGGTTATCGGCAAGTGAGTTGTCCTATTACCTAATATTTGGCTAGCGAGCTAAATGTTTAGCTTCAGACGAAATTATTAATTACAGTTACTAATTAAACATTTAGTTTGAAACTATGACATTTATAAATGAATAAATAACGTGGTGAAAATAAGTCTTTAAAAAAATAGACAACTTTCCTCTCTTATGACTAAATAACCCAAATTGTTGCTGTTAATTTTTTTGACTGTGTAGATTTAGAAAACCTCACCCCAGTTGACATGTGTCAGACTGTCATACTGTGTTCAGTCCTTGACTAATGAGTCATGAAACCTACTGGTTTCCCTACCAGTAAACTTTATTGGCCACTACTCGTTTTTCTACCAGCACAGAAGAAATACTGTAGTTTAACTCCTGCGAAACTATTAGACAAAAGCTAAGCCAGTATAGAGTATATTTGCCATACAGCTGTCTTTCTCCAACATTTTCTAAAAGCAACTCTAAAACTTTAAACAACTATTCAAAGCAAACACCGCCAGCTGGTGGAACTCCATTTCTCACTTCACCAGGAAATCAGAAATCCAGCTTACAGACCATTGCTCTCCGTCAGGGCCGCTATGAGGAAACGCAGCTGCTGCAACACATGTCAGTTCCTGAGTCGTATAGTGGAGGTTCTGTGTGCAAGATAAAGAGCTGGAGCTGCTGTTGGAAGATGATTTGCGTTGTAAATTTGAACCTCGGGGCGAGCTTTACAGTAAACGGGAGGCTGCTAATAATGAGCTCTGACGACTACACTGAGAAGGAGCCTCCCAGCATTCCCAGCGTTGCAACATGAGCCATCCGAAAATAAATTGGGGCTATGACTGAACTCATCCTGTCTTTCACAGCCGCTTATTTACAGTTGTGGTGCACATGCATCTTCTTCTACAAACACAAACAAACAAACAGTTTTGGTCCTATATGGTGTATTTGCAGCCTGAAGATGGAGAAATTAGGTGAAACATTTAAAAATATAGCGTAGTGGTAGGACAAGTTAGGAAACTACTTGGAATAAACATCCAACAAGTGGTGACAACAGAGGTGTTACACTGTAAAGAAGAAGTAATTCACACTCACTAAACACATTTTCCATCAAGGTTCTCTAAGATTCTTGTAGATTACAAAAGCCCTTTAATTTTCTTTCATTTTCTTTCTTTGGCAAACAACAAGAAAGAGAATCTTGATGTCTCCAGTGCAGACATATTCTCAGATGGTAAAAGGTTTTAGAACGTAACTATAGCCTTTGTGAATCTGGTGTAAACATCCTTCATCTTATTAAAGGTGCTTTTATAGAAAGACCTGAATACAACCCATTGGTGCTTTTGCAATATTTTCTCCGATATCAAAGGTGGAGCCTTAGATTTTGTTGTTCTTTAGTGAGTAAAGAAGTAAAACAGCATCTTTCAGTATGATCTACCTCAACAAGTCGTGGGTCGGTAGTCAATTCTCACGGTTTGATAGCCAAGTTCTTACATTATCTTTGTATCGACACAAAAATCTGAAGCAAAAATGTCAAACATGATCATATTTTTACAAAAGTGAAATGTTATTTTTGCTTTAAATCTGAGCTGCATGGTGGCGCCATTTTGCAAGAAGACCCTAGTCTGGGCTCTTTCTGCTTGAAATTTGTGTGGATTCTCTCCAGGTACTCCTCTCACAATCCAAAACATGACACTAAATGTGTTTTCACGCCTGACAGGTCAGTAGACTTGGTTCCATCCATCCATCCATTTTCTTCCGCTTCATCCGGGATCGGGTCGCGGGGGCAGCAGCCTCAGAAGGGAGGCCCAGACTTCCCTCTCCAGCCTCTTCCAGCTCCTCCTGGGGAACCCCAAGGCGTTCCCAGGCCAGCCGAGACATCGTCCCTCCAGCGTGTCCTGGGTCTTCCCCTCCTCCCAGTGGGACCTGAACTCCTCACCAGGGAGGTGTCCAGGAGGCATCCTGACCAGATGCCCGGGCCTCAACTGGCTCCTCTCAACGTGGAGGAGCAGCGGCTCTACTCTGAGTCCCTCCTGGATGACCGAGCATCTCACCCCATCTCTAAGGAAGAGCCCAGCCACCCTGCGGAGAAAACCCATTTGTATCCGTTGGGGCCCAAATTTGAAAAAAGTTGGATTTGGATTGCATTTGCCTGCTGTGTGAACATAACCCAAGTACCATCAACTGAAAGATCGTGTCCACTGTCCTAAGACCTTAGTGACAGCAAGGCGCCGTGGTATCTGAGGTTTTTACCAACATTTTTGCATAAATAATAAAGTAAGTTGATATTCTGCATGTTATAGTTTGTGTTTGGTCACATATTTTTGATACAGAAGGTTGTTTTGAAGAACAGGGCCGTCTTGTGTTGTGGTCTGTAGGGTGTGACTGTCCTCATGAAAACAGAACCTTTTCTCAGTTTAATATTAGAGCAAGCAGTCGTTATGCCTTCTGGTGTTTCTAAACCCACAGCTGCTGGTGAAGCTGAACTCCACCCAGACAGAGACGTCAGTTTTTTCCTCCCTGTAACCATTTCTCCTCTTCAGGCGCACAATTAGATCCAATGATTTCCCTCCACGTCTCGCTTGTTCACGGGATATCACATGCTCCGCCGTTCAGGCTCAATCTTCTCTGCCGCCGGGGGGCGGGGGGCCTTACACAACACAGAAAGTTGCAGGAGGTCGCAGAAATAACGAGCGGGCTGCCTTTTAACCCCTGACCTTCACTTCCTGAATGCTTTCCCAACGTTGGCCGGCTCTCACTGGGGTATAGCGGGGTTCCCAGGAGAACCCAAAGGTCGTGGAGTTCTGCCCCTTTGTCTTCCTCTACCAATTATGTCCAACTACTCTGCAAAGTTTGGTGCAGCTTTTCAGAAGCAATAAAGAAGAACTTTCTCCTTAAATTGGTGTCTTAGTCAAACTGCTATTATAAACAGAACTTCATTGCTTCTTCTGGGAGGTAAAAGACCCTGCAGGAGGAGGGAACTGACCCAGATTCCATAATCCTGATAACTTTTGAGCATAAACATAACCATGTTTGGAGTTTTCATCCTTTCACTGCAGAAACCTCAATAAATCTTCATGCCGTTTCAGCACAATGAAGGTTTATGACTTACCCCTGACTTTTTTATCCTCACTTTTTGCATTCCCAGAAAAGGAATTTGCTTTTCTACTATTTCTTTTCTTCAAATGCCCATTATGGATCCAGACATTTGAATTTCTTCAGATCTTTGGAGTTGTCAAAGTCCATATGAAGCTTCAAGTAGAGCACAGTCTTCCCCCCTTTTTGAATCCTGGCTCACTCTTTCGTTCCCTCCCTCTGTCCTCGTTTCATCTGTCACGCATAACTCAACACACACACATGTTGCATGCAGGAAATATATAGCAACAAATGGACGGGGAGCAGAAACAGGAGCCTCGTCACTCCAGGAGATCCCTTCTAAATGAAAACCATCAGAGCTCCTTACCTCTTTCAGCAAAGCAGACGTTCCCAATTCGCTTTTTTTCCTCCTTCTTCTTCTCCAGTTAGTCTCTGAAATCTTCTCCACGCTGTCTTGTCTTCGTCCAACTCCTCCTCTTAACCCTCTCCAGCGCTGATTTTCCACCCGTCCAAAACGCTGCTGCTGCTCTTCCCCTTTCTTTGCCCCACTGTTTATGTCAATGTTCTTTCCCTCCTCCTGCCTTCTTCTCTTCCCTCCCCCATTTTACTAAACCTGTCTCCTCCTTTTCTCACCAACACAGCTGTAGAAAGGTTTTTCTCCTGTTCATTGGACGTCACCACTTGTTGGAAGTTGTCTCTTTGAACTTTGGATGTCTGAAATAAGCTGATTCACCAAACTAGATATAGTTTTTGGATGTGTACCAGCAAAAATACACATCTGTGCTTTAGTTTATCCCCTTACTCCCTCTCTCATCCACATTCCTCTGGGATTTTTAGGAAGGCCAGCCTTCACAGCTGGATGTTACGTCTGGTTTATGAATATAAATATATACTTCTGAGAAGCTTTAAAATGAAACCACTGCACACGCTCACATATTTTTGACTTTGTGGCAGTTAGTCATGACATTTTCACCTGCCAGGGCATGCCAGGTAAATAACTAGACAAGTGTGTGTTGCAGAGCTCGCACGCAGCTGCTCAACCTGCTCTCAGAAAACCTATAATCAACTCTGGAAGGACAGTAGAAGGAAATTACAACATGAGGCGGGAGAAAAAAGGCCAACATGTGAAATTTACTCCCTCCTCCACACTTACTGGCACCCCTGTGCTTCTTTTCTGACATTTCAGTGCACTAAATATTGTTTAAAAATGGAAAGTTATCGATTAACGAGTTAATCTAGTGCTCTTACCGACGTAAAAGATGTATAAAGAATTTTAAAATAGAAGTACATTTAAACATTTTGTTAGCTGTGTTAAATACTGACTAAATAAATAGAAAAATGTGGATATATCAGCTGATTAAAGTTAAACTGTCCTTAAAATCAACCCTGCTAATTGGCGTCATGTCTTTTATAATTTTTCTGCTTTATATCCTCCGTTTTTTGTTTAAACTTCCACACCTTCGTAGCAAATCTGTAAGTTTCGGTTGAGAAGTTGACGGCAACTCCACAGTTTGTCGAGTGTTTAATATTTCGAAACATTAACGGATAAAGTGAGTCTTACATCCCACGTCGGACTCCGTTTGGATCGGTTCTCTTTGCCGCTCTGGAAAATCGCCGCCATCTTTGTTTCTGAATCAAACGGCACCGCTTTAGGAATGACCAGCGGCGCCCTCTGCTGGATGGAGGCCAAACTACAACACTGTTAAAAAAATCTCAGCGGACTTTATTAATTAATCGATTGGGGTTTACATGCCGAATCCCGAGTCATGTAAAAACGTTGAATTATTATTATTATTATTACTTTTTGGCCATTTCTGTGTTTATTTGGATCATCATATCCTTAAAGGAAGTCACAAATTACTTTCAAACTCCATGACTAAACTACAAAAATTATTTTCTTTATCTTATTAAAATTACAATTAATGCTAATCCACATTTCAATGAGGGATTTGAGGGGATATTATTCTTAAAACTTGCATGAAGGCCGTAATAAACTGAAAGTACATAATCGTGATTGAATATGTGATTTCACAAGAACAGATATTTAAGTACAGATATTTTTTTGGGGAAAGGAGAAGAGCAAAGCAAGCCAGTTTCTGCTGAAAAGGATTGTTAAGAGGCCAGGTGGTTTTAGCGGCAGGAGCCCGGCTTGTTGGTCGTACAGATGTCACATTGTCCTGATGTTGGAGTCACTCTGACAAGTAGATTTAATACATCCTGAAGAGGACAGCAGTCCATCACAGGAGATAAACACACCACTGACACATACCAGCATGATTCAGAGCCTTCACTTAAACCAACATGGTTTTGGCTTGAGGGATCCAGAAATCAGACATGTTCACTACCTTTTTATTACAACATTATAATACAGAACATTCACTTCTGTTTAATGTTAATTATTCTAATATACGGTCATAATCAATAAATTTTAATTTATTTCAGTAGCTTAATTCATTAAGTTTATACCACACAAACTGATGTTTCAAGCCTTTATTCCTGGAAATTACAATTATTTTCCGCTGTAAAAACATGACATTATAATTAGTATTACAGCAGACTAATTAAAAAAAATACAGAAATGTGGGCTTAATGAAAAGTAGTTTTAATACCTGATTAAAAGTAATTTTCCAAAGGTACTTTTAATAAAGCTAACGAGCCTCATCAGAAGCATCTTCTAATTTACTGAATATGACTTTATATTCGAGCGGGAGAGCGCGCCCTCTGGTGGTCAGAAAAAGTAACTTCACATATAAACACTGGTACGCCGTGTTTAAACGCAGGGTTTGGTGTTATAATTGTATAAATTATGCATAAATGTGCCATTTTTTCAGAAAATAAAAATTCAATCGTTTAGATAGTATTTTTACATTTGTTTCTTTTTATTTGCTGCAAAATTAGATATCTGTCACTGCTACCTGCAGCTCCTTGGTCCTATAGCTTTGGCTAAAAATGAAAAACGACCAGCAAATGTTTGTAAATTTATATATCAACAACAATCGCAGGTCTTTACTAATTTTTCAGCTTATTCTTGCAATATTTGCATTGAATTTCCACCAAGAATTACCCTAAAAAATATTAAATATATATATTTAGATTTGTTTTTTGTCATGAGATTAGAATTTATTTTTCTAGTCCACAGAATAAAAACTTTAATTTTAAGTTCATATTTTAATTTCAATCCTAAAAATATAAATAATATAGTGGTTCTTTAAAAATAATAAAATTCCTATGGTAGATATTTATCTAAACTTGTAAGTTTTCTTTTTTCAAGAGGTCTTGAGATTTTGTGACTCTAAAAGAAGGTTAGTTGACTGGCCTGCAAATAAAATAGTCTCTGCAGGTTGTAAAGATTTCAGACTTGTGATGTAGCATAACATCCTATGAAAATAGTTATTTAATTTCCCCTGGTTCCAAAAAATAAATGCATAAATAAAATAGATCAAATACAAAGTAAAAATGTTAATTAGTAGCAGTAATTTAGTATTTTGGTTTTGTTTAAAATCAAAACAGTTAAACAACATCCACAAGAAGTGATTAGATTTTTTTGTATATTTGTTGCAAGTTTTATTTCAAAATTTCTAAATATATACACTATAAATTATATAAATCCACATAAATAAATGTATAATAAATATAAATAGCAAAACGTTTTGCTACTTATATAGACTCATCTGTTTTTATGTAATTATTTACAGGAGGGTGGAGCTGTATGTTTTTATTGATTTCAAATTAATACAACTAAGTGGAAATTCACAAATCGTATTTGTTTTATTTTTATTCAGGGTAAATCTCCATTTCCTCCTCCCGTCCACCAGGGGGAAGTAAAGCGGAAGTTACGTTGCTGCCAGTAGTCAAACTGTGCAGCCTCAGTTATAATCGGTCAGTAACTGTTGGTGAAGAGTGGGGAACGGTTCACTTTTCGACGAGGAGGTAAATTAGCATTACTTAGATCAGAAATATTATACAATATTCACTGTAAGATAAAAAGTTTTTAGCGAGTCTCCAGCTGTTACTCATCATTCGTAAATTGGCTTATTTTCGCATGTTTTTCCCGAAAGTCTAAATGCTTTGGTGGATAAATTGTGAGCCGAATTTAACTTAAGTCTTTATGTGAATTTAACAACCTCTCCCTCACAGGGTTTATAATACGCGCTATGAAGGTAGTTAAATATAAAATTTGAGTTTTTTTTTATGGAGACTGGTTTTCAACCACGTGGAGCTGACTCCACGTGTTTAGCATAAGCTGCTAGCATGCTATGCTCAAAGTGCCAGTTAAACGCGAGCGATTTTTAGTCTCTGTTCGCTTTAAATGACGGTTTTCTGTGATTATTTACCATTTTCGGCCCTCCTGTGATGACTTGCACTGGGCTCTGAGTCTGTATGGAGAAGATGTGCATCTTTGGCCTTGACAAGCCAGAGTTTCTGAGGAAAATGAAAGCTAAACCTTGTTGAGCTTAAGTGATCATGCACCATAGAGTTAACTCTGTCCTCTTTTCATTTGTAGGTAATGCAGAAATGATTTAAATGAAGATGGACTCTGCTAGGTGGGTCAAACATTCAAGTCCAATGAGAATCTAAAAGCTTCTCCCCTGATGACTTGCACTGGGCTCTGAGTCTGTATGGAGACAGAAGTGCATCTTTGGCCTTGACAAGCCAGAGTTTCTGAGGAGAAAATGACTTCATGACGTCCTCCTAATGATTACAATCTCAAACTTACACGTTTCTTTTTTATTTCTAGGGTTTGAATCACTTGGAAAGACGAGTAATTGAAGAGGTTTGTGTTAAAATCCATGTTGAATTTCTCCAATTTCTTGTGACATTTGCACTGGGCTCATAAAACTCAGTGGTGAAAAAGTGCAGCTCTGTCTGAAGAAACAATATTTAAATTATTTTATCTGCTTCCTTGTTGAATATTGAAAGTTAATTTTGCTGTAATTTTTCTTTTCAGATGCTTATTCCTGCAGACTTCCTCACCGAGTTGCGGCACATTTCTTCCAGTTTTACTTGATGTGCTGATTGGTCAATAAATAAAACTTGGATTTGAAATTTTGTGTGATTATGTACATTTATGTATTCGTCAATATTCAGCTACTTAAAAATTTAGGTTTAAACCTGATGGGAACTTAAATTCAGAAGTAGTTGACTAGAGCAGACCAGGTTAATTACGTTTATATTTTAATTTTTGAGGAAGTGTTTTTTACAGAACAATGTATTTCTGCAAACTACAACCTAACAAAACTTAAGAGCTGCAAGTGTCACGACATTTTGAAAATAGGACAACTTATTTTAGAGAAATATCTGTTAAACATTTTTAAAAAGCCAAATATTTCAGTTTTTAGGATATAAAAACAAATTGTCAAGAGGATGAATATTTTTTGTGTGGGGTGGATAAATAAAATTACATTTATTCCAAACTGACAAGAAAAACGAATCTAACTTGGACTTGGTGTCATTTTGTGAAAAATATATACATAAACAAATTTGTTCTTTAGGAATTTTAAGCATAAAAGATTTTTCTTCCATCTTATTTTTATATTCTTACACAAACTTACAAATTACCTGTTTAGTACTCCACACTCGGTAGGAACGTCCATTTATTTACTGATGACACTTCAGAAGTCGGATGTTTTTCTGTAAATAACTGAAATTATCGTAGATAAAAATGTTTCAGGCTTACCTGCATCTGCAAGGTTGAAGACAAAAAACCTGAAAAGCAAAATGTTTCTTCACAGGAACACAAACCACCATAAACTAGAGCTTTGTTTATCTTTATTATAATTCTAACAATTTATTATCTCTTAAAACATTTGAAATTCATATATATTTATATGAATGTGTGTATATGCATATCACATATACATATATATATTCTGTAAGATACCTTTCTTCAGTTCATACTCTCATTTTTTTAAAGATCTCTTAAAGGAAAAGAAATGCTTTCTATAGAGTCGGACCGATTCCCCTCAGATTGTAACCTTTAACCCCTGACAGCTGATATGTGGGCCACTTACTAGTTTTAAATAAGAAATCCAGAAAAAAAGGTCCAGAATATTTTCTCACGAGTCACAAAAGAAGAGAGATGAGTTCCTGTTGAGCTAAATTTACACTACATGAACATTTTGCAGATCTGACAGAAACATCTGGCTGTTGAACAGGCTTAATAAAAACTTTTACCTTCACCAAGAAACGCTGTTGGCAACGTGTAATACAATGAGAAGCTCCAGGGTACTGATGGGGGTAGAAATAGTTTCTAAGATATTTTTCATTGAAATGTAAGGTTAGCATTACATCTTATAAATAAAAACTACAAACCCCCCCAAAAACAACCTGAAACGCTAATGTCCGATTATTCATAGAAGAGAGAATGAAATGATTTAACAAAGGGTGGAACCCTATAACTTTATTTGGTACTGAATAAGGACCCTTGAAGTTACCCCACAGGTCCCTTGGTAACCCGTATGAACTCAGACACGTCACAATTACCCCCATCGGTAACTTGTAAGCAGTCCATAGGTTCCCAGTAAACACCCTTAAGTAACTTTTAGGTGTACTATGCATATCTGGACCTTACTGGTACCGTCTCCAAGTACCTTATACTTGGTACTGTAAGTAGCCATAAGATAACCCCAATGAACTCCACAGATGGCTCGTAAACACGGCCGTAAGGTGACTTGTAAGAACTCCATAGGTTCCAATAAGTGACCTAGAGCAGTGGCCCACTGCCTTGCATTGTTTTAGGTATTTCCCTTCTGCCACACACCTGGCTTGAATCTGTGGGTGATTAACGGGCCTCTGCAGCTCTTGATGGTTGCAGAAGAGGTCATTCAATTGTCTGAATCAGGTGTTCTGGAACAGAGAAGCACCTAAAACATGCAGGGCATGGGGGGGGGGTAAGGATTGGATTTCAGAAAACTGGCTAGAGGTTCCCCTTAGGTAACTTGCAGGTGTCCAACGGTACCCTCCCTGGAAGCGTTTTATAGGTTTGAAATCTTGTCGTGTGAACAAGGCATCCATAAGGAAGAATCTGCTGTTGATAATTTAGCTGATTCCATGTTGGTACTTCACCTATAGGCGCCCTTTAAGTGACCTCTAAGGACAGTCGGAGCTTCCTGTTGGTACCACCGAAGTTCTGGCCTGTATTACACGTTGCTACTCAGATTTCCTTGTAAGGAGTTACTGATGCAAAAGATGACAGAAATAATTCACTGTGATCACACCGACGCACGTGAGCAAAGAGAACGACCAGAGCGGAGCTTGGATCATTAAGATGCAGAGAACGGGTCAAACTGTATAGAAAGCAGAACAGTTAAATAAATACATCTTCATGATAAACAGTATTTGGAAGACAGAGATTCTGTAGAACTTTTGAGACTTTTTTTTTTTACATCTTAAACCGTGTTTAATGACCATTATTTTCATCGTCCTTATTGCTATTTCCTATGCATTCTAAGATAATCTCCCCCTGACCTTCTGCAGATACAAAAATGAATCATTTGCAAATTTCACATCGACAGAGTGAAAATATGTGCAACAAGATGCATGAAAACCTTTTTTCTTTTCTGAAAAACTAGACTGAAAGACAGCAGAGGGGAGAGCGACTCCCATATGGGATGCATCGATGTGTTCTCGGACTCGGAAAGCAGCAGGAGAAGTGAAAGCGTGAAGTCATGAGAGAGCCCTTATATTCCATCTCAGAGGTTAATGTGCCATGAAAGCTGATGGAGAAGTAAAATGAAAAACATGGCACACAGATCTGATAACAGGGGCTAGCTATACTGAATTTCTATCACCGATATGTCCTGGGCTTCCCCAGAGTAACAGTTGCTACATCGATACAGCATCTGAATAAACTTTGAAGGAGAAAAGCAAAGTTTGAGGCTTTTAAAGTTACCATGTCAACATAATAAAGGGAAAATATACCCATCGATGTGCTTCACATTATGTCCGCGAGGCTTCTTTTCACCTTAAAACAATGTAGAGGATTCAGCGTCTCCACAGCAGTCAACCACCTGAGCCCGCGCAGGAAGAAACTGGAATAACAGTAAGGACGATGATAGTAACGATAAGCAGTAGCAACAAATCTCTTCATATCAACAGCAGTTCCAGTGTTTCCCCGTTTAAAGTTTAAAAACTGTAAGAACAATCGTAGTATTAAAATTTGATTTGAGCGTTTCTCTCTCTTGGGTTTCGCCATTGAGAGGAAGGGGGGAGAAAGGCCACTCCTGGAAGGAGCAGGGAGGACCGGGAGGGAAAAGACGGAGATAATGGCAGTTTTTCTTTTACCCCTCCCGTCTCCTTTCAAGTGTCCCTCGTCCCAGAAGGTCTGAGCAGAGTTGTTCTCCGGAAGAAAAAGATTTCTCTTCGCGTTCTCTTGGATCCAGAGCACAGTCTGTCCTCAGGTGCGTCTCGGATCTGAGGAATGAAATGAAGGGTGAAACCCTTCATTTCGTCTTTATATATAAGGTGTTAAATAAACTCTGACACAAACACAGAGCGCTTGTGTTTATCTACATGTTGGTGTATGCATGCAGGCATGGATAACAGTAACATGGGTGCCTGACTGTGTGCATATATATTTATATATATATATTTATTTTTTAGCCATTTATTCTTTTTATGATGTAGGTCTGGGCACTTATTTTTGCTACAAAATTGTGATACAGTGACCAGTCTGTACGTACGTCGCTATAAGATGAAAAATAGCTATTATGGAAAAATAAAAAAATGCACACAGGATCCGCAGTGAGGACAGAGCCCAACCGGCGATGAGGTAAAAAACAAGACGTGACCAATCGCAGCCAGATAAACACACACACAGCGAAGACACCGGTCTGCTCCCTGGACTCCTCGGAAAGACGAGGAAGCTGCTGTCAGAAGAAAGTACAACCTCATCCGATTATAGTTTCATGGATCAGGAAGTAAAAAGAAAACAATCTGGACTTTACCAAGTTCTTATAGGTAACCTGCTATGCTTCCTTGAACAGATTAGGACAGACCTATGTCTAAACAAAACATGTTAAATAGGTTTGTTGCACAAAACCATTGTTAGATGATATTTTTTTCTAGTCAGATTTGCCTATTTGAGCTGTTTTAGGGCGTCTTGTCACTTCAAATCCAAACAGGCTGCTACTGACCACGTCTCCCAACTTTACATTTACAGCCGCACATGAAAATGGCTGCAAACACATGTCCAATTGTACAACTGTACATCTTTGAAAAGCAGAAGTGGAGCCTCCTGCACAACCAACAAGAATGTAGCAAGTGGTTTATGAATGGTAAGTCAACAAAATAGAAAAAAAGGTCCAATTAGGTCCAAAATCACAACTTGAAAATTAATTTTTGCCAAACAAAACATGTTAAACTTTTTGCACAAAATCATTCTTAGATAATGAGATTTTAGTCTGATCAGTTCACAGTGAGCTGTTTTACGGCATCCTGTCACTTTAAATCCAAGCAAGCTGCTGCTGGCCACGCCCCTAACTTAACATTTACAGTTGTATGTGAAAATCACTGCTAACAAATGTCCAATTCTACAACCGTACATCTTCGAAAAGCAGAAGTTGAGCCTCCTGCACAACCAACAAGAATGCAGCAAGTGGTTTCTGAATGGCAAGTCCACAAAAAGCTCCATCTCTTTTCCAGCAGCCGTTGTACAGAGAATACAGCAGTAAAACCAGCTGACCAAATGTGCTGGATCTGTGCTGCGTTGCTATGTAACAGTGCCTTGCTTGCTGAATGCGACTTAACAATGGAAACGGATCATTTTCCAAACAAAAAGCAGCTGGGTGTAGTTTTTTAAGTGCTTGAGTTGTTTCAAGAAGCAGTTGAGACCCAAATGAAAGTACACAAACAAGCAAAATTGGAATTTTGCATAATAGGTTCCTTTTAAATTATATAAATTTAACCTAAACAAAACATTCCACATTAAAAATAAATACACCCTCACTGCTTTTGTGGGACTTGAAGGACGGAAAGACAGTCCAGTTTTGTTAGCTTGGTGCTGCAGAACATACAAGCTTCAGCATGATGTAGAAGAAAACAAAACAAACAAAACAAAGAAAAGCATGGACCTATATTTAAAACTTAATAAAAGTGAAAAAGGTACTTTAATGATCCCATCTGTCATTCTGCTTTGCAAAGTAGCCTGGAGTAAATCCAGTCTTTACAGATTAAAACTGAAATCCTTTTGAATAATCATTTTGAATCGAACCATGAGAAAGTAAAAGATTTCCACCCCTAATAATAATAAAGCCATTAATGCATAAAACAGATGATTTCTAAATTCATAAACAAGATTTACTTTTACTTCAACTTTGCAGATTGCTTCAAGTTAAAACATTCAGAGATATTTCAAAATGTAGAAAGTGTGGTGGCCATTTATGTAATGTTTGCAACTTGAAACTTCTACTAATTTAGTTTTCTATTTTGGGAAGTTTAGAATTTATTTAAGTTAAGTTTAGATCCAAAATCTGTAGTTAATTTGTATATTTGAATTGATTAGATTATGTTGGTAATTGGTTAGACCCTCCCATTAATTTGAGTAATTAAAACACACCGGGTGCTGAGTGGAGCGATTGTTTGGCAAATGTTTGGTGTGTGGATGGGAGGTTTTTTGTAAATGATTTTTTGACCACTTTCACTTTTCATTTTTTTGTACTTGAAACATCATACTTACTTTCATTTTTGACTAAGTTGTAGGACATTTTTGGTAATTATTTTGTCGCTATTTTTACAAGAAATAAAGAATATATTTTTTCAAACAAATTAAGTCGGAAGTGCGTTCAAATCAAAAACCACCTGTTAACACCCACGGCCTTTGTTGGAATATTGTTTTTTGGAAACGAGAAGGCCGCAAAGGAAATGAACCTACATGTGTTTGGAAATTTTGTGCTAGCAGAGCGGTGGAAGTTGTTAATAACCGAGGAGAAAACTGCAGATTTTAACTTGGTAAAGACCAGATCACTTATTTTATCCCCTGACATTTAAAATAAAAGGGTGTGTTTAGTTTTTACCATGACTCTACGGTGAAATAAAGCACACGGAGCCTCGCTCTTTAAAAAACACCTTTCTACGTTCTGACACACAGACATGTTCCTCACAGGAAGCTAAAATCTGAATCCTCTCAGCTTCAAACCTGAACAAAAACAACCAATCAGCTGTTAGGACTCGCCTCTGCAGCCCTACCGAATGCACCCTCTGCTTTGTGATTGTTCTAGTTAATAAATCTGAAATTTGCTGCCATAAAGACCCTCGTGTATTCACTGAGAGGAGGTTTAGTTAGATTGTGTTGCTGTGGTTGTGTTTGGATGGATGTAAATCAAGGAGCACCAGCCGGCGGGTTTACAGATCATCAGCTCTTCATCCTCTTCTTTTTTTCCGTGTGAAATCTGTGTGAATCCTCCGACATGGACTTCAGCCCCTCCCTGTTCCTCCTTCGCGGCCTCAGCTCCGACTCCCGTCGTCCCTCCTCCTCTCAGGCTGCCCTTCCCGAGGAGAGAGGACAGAAATGGGGAACGGGCTGCTGGACAACCTGAGGACAGAGAGAGACAGAACAAAATACATTTCATCCTAGAACAGGGACTGAAAGAAAAAAGGGAAACATACATCTTCTACAGAATGAATTTCAACACTAACAGGAAGAGGGCGCTGTTTATCTGTGAAAATAAATCCAAAGTACTAAATGGATTTTCCCTTTTCCTTGGGAGATTAGGGCAGAATAAATAAAAACAAACACATGAAACAATTAAAGGTTTTTTGACTAATCTTAGATTCTAATAGTTTAAATTATTTTTGGTGCTCAATTGTTTACAGTATGGGTGTTCAAAGTGAAGCCTGGGAGCCATTTGCAGCCAATCGATTGATCTTGTGTTGCCCCTTAAAATTGGCCATTGCCTTTCCATGCTACTCTGATTATCATCTCTCTTCTGCTCCGATTTGGCTTTCTCCCATTGAAACGGATTCCGTCAGAATTTAAAGTTAATTGATCTTTGAGAATGTTGTCTGGTGTTATTATGCCGTTATTACAATTATATTACTTGAAAATGGTCTCAAAACAACAAAATTATAGTTTATCGCGATGACTTCTGGGACAATTTATCATCCAGAAAAATCCTTATTGTGGCAGGTCTAATAAAGCATTACGTTATTCAGAGCATAACGCATAGAACTAGACTGAATAGATATGCCCTTATGGATCAGGCACATTGTCTACCCAGTCTAGGGATACAATATTAGGATAAAGATATTAATATTGGATCAGTGCATCTCTACTCCAGACAGACAGGCGTAACCTTACCTGTCCATTACACTCCTTAGGGCTCGCTCTATGTTCATTCTGTGTCCTACTCTCGTCACCCCTAGATCCAGATAGTCTTCCTTGGTCAAAGAGGGTAAATGGGTGCCATCAATCTCGTTATCAAGAAACCGTTCTCTATGCTCGCCAAGGTTGAGGTACGCCAGCCAGTCTGCAACATCGTACTTGGTCCAGTAGGGCAGCGGCTTGGAAGCGAAAGGCTTTGTGGGGGAAGGCGGCGGTAAGTGGGGGTAACTCAGGCAGGTAGGCGGCGGGTGGGGGTGCAGGGGCGGAGACGACGTCCCGGACAGAAAATGAGTCGGAGAAAGGGATCGCGACACTACTAAGGTGGAGTTTGGAGGTGGAGGGGCTCCAGAGGGGGCAAAAAGGGGAGGAGAGGGTGAGAAGTAAGGGTCTCCAAGAGGATTCCCAGGTGACGGTGGGGTGATTGAACCGCGGAGGTCGTAGATGGCACTGTACAGGGGTGAAGTGGGGAGAAGGGGAAGCGACGACGGGCGGGGTGGGGCCACTTTGGGCCTCTCTGTTTGGGAGATGAGCGGACTCGGAGCTCGTCGGCGCTGGAGGATGTGTGATTCTGCTTTGCGGGACTCTCTACTGGGGATGAACTGGAATTCCAGCGCTTTGGTCCGGTACACGGGTCTGTGCTTGGGAGACGTAGGGTAAGGGGAGTACGACGTCGGGGACAACGGAGAATGTGAGCGCGGAGGTTGAGATGCGGCTGGAGGCTGAGGAGATGGGGAACGTCCCCAGTTTGGGTACTGGGAGGCCGGGGTTGGGGACGGCGATAAAGACGGCTGCGATAAAGAGATTGGAGATGGAGACTGGGAGCGGACTGAGGGCGGGCTCAGAGCGGAGGCGGAGTCTTCAGAGAATCTGTGAACAGAAGCAGAAAAAAAGATAACACAAAACTAACCCAGAGATCAGACAGCAGTGAGATGAATTCCAGAATATTTATGTTATTAAAGGTGTTGGAAAGGTACCACAGCCGCCTGCCTATAGCTAAAATCCACAAATAGTTGAGATCCCTTCTAAAATCGCTCATAGCTGCCTGTTTTAAAAGTTCAAACAGCAAATATACATTAATATGCATTAATAAACACAATGGAGTCTATTTAGGAGCTACAACCAATCAGGCCAAAGGAAAGCAAATGGCGCTCCTGGATTGGCTGCTTTGCAAATGCCAGCCAATATATTATCAAGTAGCATTGTGCCAAGACATTTTAACTTCCCAAGATGCATTTTCATGACATCACATACCTGCCAAAAACCGGAGGAGTGTATAAAGAAATTACAACAGTGCATTTATTGACTGAGAGAAGTGTGTTTTACCGCTAGCCATGCTACATTCGAAGGCTCGCGAATAAACGGCTATGTGGCGCCAATCAGAGCTATGCACTCTCTCGATTAATATACGAGCCGCAGTAATTGCTTAATACAGTCCGAGTTTCTGTAAGGAATGTGATATCACATATTCTAGATATACCTAAGATACCAATTATCTATTGGAAAGGAGAATCTCTAGAAATCCGAAGAAGCAGTGACGATGCTAACAGTAATGTGATATGACGACGTTACCAACCTGTGTCTGCTCAGTGGTCTGTGGCTGCTCCAGCTGTCTTTACTTCTTTGCTGCAATTTGCTGCTCAGCTCAGTGATAATGCTTGGCTTCATACTGGATGCAGGGGGGTAAATCTTCTTCCCCTCTAAAAGCGACCCGGACTGGCTCCCCATATCACCGCTCATCTGACCGTCGCCCCACAGGGGTCTCATCTCAGGAGTGCGCGGCCTCTCAAAGTACGGAGACGTGGGACGGCACAAATTCTGCATGTCCCTCATCCCGTACCCGTCTTGACCACTCTCGTCATCTCCGAGTCCCTCCTCTACGTCATCCTCTACCTGCCCATCTCTTTGCCTGTGGGAGTGGTAGGATGCAGGGGCGGTGCTGGTCTGTCGATGCGAGTCACCAGCGCAGCTACCTTCTCTAAACCTGCTGGTTTTTGGGTAGGTGGAAGCTGCCGCCGTCGCATTCTGCATCTCAAAGGTTTGCCCATCCAGGTAGCTCATGTATGACTCCAGAAAGTCCACTCCTCCTCGTTCTGTTTCTCCTGCGCCTCCTCCCATTCGCCCTGGACCTCCAACCCCGAGTCTCTCTCCCCGATCCAGTCTATCTCCTCGGACACCAGCCCCACTTAGGCCCAAAATGCTGTCCAGGTGATGGTCGCTGCTACTGCGGCTATCCAGTTCCTCAATCCCAGAGTCCACAACCGTTTCCTGGGACTCTCCTTTTTTGGCAGTGGGATGAGGACGATGGTGCTCGCCTGTCCGTCCTGTGATGGTAGTGGAGTATGTCGAATGAGCAGGGTGTGTTCGATCTTGATGAAGCTGAGTGGAGGTGCTTGTTGTGGCAGCAGTGGTGGTTGTAGCAGCACAGCTAGCGGTCGTTGCGTGGGAGGCGGTGCCCCTATGTGGGACGGACGTGGCAGCAGTGGAGGATGGAGCTGGGGGACCTCGGTAAGCTGGAGGTGGTGCAACTGCATGCTGGGGAGGTGTTGGTGAGGATCGCCCGGATGCATGAGTGCTGTTGTAAAGGTGGTGAGACATTGAAAAGGGTCTGTGGTAGGAACCGGCTCCAGGGGGAGGTGGAGGTGAGACTGCAGGGGGAGGAGGAAGACCCATGGCTGGCTGAAGAGTTGAGGGTGAGGAAGGGGGTGGAGGATTTGGTGATGTCTGTGAAGGGGAAGGTGCAGACTGAGTAAGATTTGCCACTTCGCTGTCATACGACGTGAGGCTGGATGCAGTGGAGTCTCCTGCCTGGGGAGAGGGCAGAGGTGTGTGGGCAGGAAAACCACCTATATAATGCTCTTTCTGAGGAGGGGGAGGAGGTGGCGGGGGCGGCGGAGGCGGTGGAGGAGGCGGTGGGGGAGGGACTTGCTGTTGCCGATGGATCAGGCTGTTGGAAAGCATCGCGTGTTGCGAGTATCCTGATCCCCCTCTGTCGAAGCTGTTTGCAAACTCTAACGGAGGAGGGAGGGGGTCTGCATAAACAAATTCATCGTCTGCGTCAACTGAAGGGGCAGGAGGAGGAAGGATCATCATACCGCTCCCTGTGCTTCCAGAAGCCTGCTGGGTAATGGTTGGTGGAGGAGAGGGAGGGGTGAGAGACAGCATATAGGCATCGGCTTGACTTTCCATCCTGAGAAAAGAGGGTCTTCGGGGCTGCGGGGGCCCACTCTCAGCAGCCTGCTCTGCCCTCCTCATGTCCCTCTCCCTCGAGTGGTCTCTCTCCCGTTCCCGCGACCTCTCCCGCTCTTTGTAAGACGGCTGATATGGCTGAGACTGATAGTGGTGTGTGTGGACAGTTTTGTCCTCCGAGAACCGAACTCTAAGACCCTCGCGAGCGCCTCCCCCTTCCCGCTCCCGCTCCCCACCTTCTTCCCCCCAAGTACTCCCTACTCCCCGGAGGATTCTGGGTGAGGGTGGGCGACCGACTGTGGGTGTGGTAGCTGCCAGAGAAGAGGAGGTCACCAGGTAAGAGCTCGAAGACTGCGTCGTGGATGAAACTGGCTGAGAGGTGACAGCAGACGAAGGGAACACGACGCTCGACATCTGGCGGGTGAAGAGGTGCTCCGTTCCCCTCCTTATCCTGCTGTCATCCCTCAGAGCACGCTCCCTGGCAGCCAGGGCGAGGCCCAGAGGTGATGTGGGGTCGAGCGCCTTCCCAGTAAGAGGATGAATAAAAGTGGTGTTGGAGGAGGGCGCTGGCTGTCGACCTGCTGCTGTGTACAGATCAGCAGGCACAGATTTGGGCTGATAATCCAGGGCCGTAGAGGAGTACTCCGGTAGGCCGAAGGCTGGAGGCATACTCCGGGTGTGTTGGATAAAGGTGTCTGCAGAAAACATGCCCTCATCAATTGACTTGGAAGGGCGCAATCGTGTTGACGAGCTTTCAGGCTGAGTGTTTAGCTGCTGCTGAGACACCTGAGTTCTTGAAACTCCTCCTAGCGCTTCGCTCATCCCAATACTCAGATCCTCCTCAGCAGACATGAACAAGGAGGCACTCTTGCGTCGGGCTTCGAGGAATCTCTCCCTGTCTCGGCGAGCCGCACCAACAATGGCGGCCCCGAACTGGCTGGTAAAGTCCAGATTATCCTGGGCTCTAATAGAAGGCAAAGATGGAGGTGGTGGTGCTGGAATGGAAGGTGGAGCAGGTGGCTGTGGAGCAGGAGTGGACGGAGGAGGGCCGTGAGGCATTTTTGTGTCACCCATCTCCCCTGACGTGGGGACGTCAGCCTCCACGCTGCTGCCCTGGCTGCTCCGTCCACTGCTGCTGGTTGAGGGAGCTTTGACAATGATGGTGGGGATAGGAATGGAGCTTTTCTCCACCGAGTCTTTGCTCCCTAGGCTTCCCTGGCCTAGACGCAGCTCCTCTATCTTGGATTGCTTCACCAGAGGGCCCTTGCCTCTCCTGGCCCCACCTTTAGGGCCACCTGCTCCAGGTGTGCTGCGGTCTGCCCGCTGGGGTTGACTCTGGGTAGTCTGTTGTTGCTGGGGCATTACAGTAGCAATGCTGGACGGGGGTACGGCTGTGCTGTAGCCTCTCCTCAGGCCTGCTGGTTTAGTGCCTGTGCCGGCCCCAATCCCAGCTCCAACAGGCTCCCCAGTATAGGCAACCTTTCGCGACGCAGTCCTACTCTGAGCTGTATGGGCAGATGCGTGAACGTACGGTGTGGCGTGGTCTGCTGCTGGGCCGGAGGTGGGACCACCTGCCCTCTCCCTGCCACCCTGGCTCAGGTGCCCTGGCTGGGAGAAGGGCTGGTAGTGCGCAGAGCTGGATGTTGACTGGGACACGGAGACAGAGGGCTGCTGGGACAACTTTGTTCTCCAACCAAGTGGTGGAGCGGAGGAGAATGGGGGCTCCGGTGGAGCCGTGGTGGGAGGAGGAGGGATATCGTCCGGACCAGGCACCGACAGACTCCGCGCAAACTTCATTGCAGGAGGATGGAGGAACTGCTTCTCCTCCTCAGGCACGCCTGCAGTGCAGGATTCACAAACAACAATCCAGAAAATTAACAGCTATTAAACAAAAAAAGTGTTGGATAAGTAAAGTCGTGAGTGTCTGTCTGAATCTGCCTGCCCAAGAAAGTCTGTCCTCAGTTCCTCAGTTAGAAGAATGTAAATCAATCAGTGATACTTTTCCTCAACAAAAAGTGAGTCAACACTCAGCCTGTTGCAATAAACAGTATATCAATTATTCGCATGATAATTAAAAACAGACTCAATCATTTTCATTTGCATTATTTATCAATTTTCTCTTTCTACCGGTTCTTTAGTTTGGTGCTTTTTTTGAAAGACGAGTTTGCTTACGTAAGATTCATTATTCATTTTATTTATTGTTTTGTTTATTTGTTTTGGATATTTAAAATGTTCTCCAGTTCCAGTGTTAAATGTTCACTAAAATTTAAAGTTTATTGATCTTCCTTCCTGCATTATTATGCCATTACCTTTATATTGCATGAAAATGGCCTTAAAACAACAATATTATCGTTTATACAATAACTTCTGGCACAATTTATTGTCCAGCAAAATATGTTACCATGCCAGGCCTAAATAGCAGCGTTAAATGGTAAAATATGATTTGTTGTTCACATGGAAGCAGACAACTACAGTGCGTTGCTGTGATATTTACTATTTTATTATGTTGTAACCACAAACCTCAATGCATTTATTCTGATTTTATGTGACACACAAACACAAAATAGGGCATAATTGTGAAGTGGAAAACAGGAGGTTTGTAGGATTCACTAGCTCAAATTTAAGACTTATAAAGAATACTTTTGAAAGGAATTGTGTGTGTAAAAGTGCTTGGAAAGTACTTTTCATTTCAGTTATGAAGGGTCAGCATCTTACTTCTAACTCAGTCGTAGGAGTGATTGAAAAGTTGCTAGGTGAAAAATTCAGGGCTGATTTACACCATAACTCAAAACAACCAAACCTTATATTGATTTCTCCAACATCTCATCACTTTTCCATGAGTAAGTCCTTGATGTTGTGTTTTATTTTATTACTGCTGAAATTATATTGTTGCTTACAACTAAAAATTTCAAACATCACATGAAAAAAAACTGTCACATTTTGGCGGAGGTGGGCAGAGTACCCAAAAACGGTACACAAGTAAAAGTAGCACTACTGCAGCATGTTTTTACTCAAGGACAGAGTAACGGATCATAACGTCTGATATTTAAGAATTATGTAATCAGACAGAGACAAAATTTATCTCCATATTGTAGCAGTTTAAATACTAACAGGGAAACAATACAAATAAAAATATAACAAAAAAATAACTGATTCAGGAAGCAAAAAACCCCCAAAAAACAATGAAACTAATACTTACAGGCAGTAATGAAGTTACTCAGTCCAGAAATGTTACCCAAGTAAGATGCTTTACAAATATTATTCAACTAAAAATAAAAAGTACTGTAGGAAAAATACTCCTAAAAGTAATTTTATATCAAAAAGTTACTACAGTAACTAAGTAAATGTAACTAGTTACTACCCACCTCTGCATTTTGGGTATATAAGAGGATGCAGGATTGCTAAAGATGCGATAAAATATTGTGAAGTCAAATTTATCTGCAACCTGCTGGGATTTATTCAGTGATGTGCGACTTCCTGATTCACATGTTGACTACTCGTAAATAATCCGTACACACAAACAGAACTGGGAAACAGACCAGATAACGACTAAAGGATTTCGTACAGATACAGGTGAAGTACATACTGTGGGCCACAGACAAGACAGAGTCAGAGTCTACTGGACCAGAGGACGGACAGACAGGCGGACGAGGGGCAGACGGAAGAAACAGACAACCTCACCGATGGATTTCTGCCGCATAATACCGTGCGGAGGGCCGTGACCCGGGCCGTACTGGCCTCGCTCGTAGCCCAGTCCCAGACCCGACATCATCCCCATCCCAGGCTGGTCCGCGTAGCTGGGCTGCAATGACACACGACATGAGTTGGAGCGTTTCCGCTAGCAACCGTTAGCAAATGCTAGCGACCGTTAGCAACCGCGAGGAAACACTAAAAAATGCTAGTGATCGCTAACGGCTGCTAGAACTCATAAGCAACCAGGTTTAACATTTAAGACAGGGGTCCCCAAACTTTTTCCTGCGAGGGCCACATAGCTGTTCCTTTCTCTGGTCGGGGGCCGGTCTTAGTTTTTCGAGAAAGAAACCTTGGAAAATTCTTGTCCGGGGGGGGGAATGGGGGCGCGACGATACATTCGCGCTTTTAGATAGATTTTTACCCAGAATGCAAATGGAAAAAACCGTGAGTGAAACTGTGACTGGGACTGACTAGTATATATTCCATTGAGGGAAAATTAGTTTCACATCTGCTCAAGAGCCCCCTGGTGGTTGAAGAAAAATCCACATATAAACCGAAAATACAATATATGAAAAAAAACACTGAATGCTCTCTGGTATGAGGAGGCGGGCCAGATCCGGCATTGCTCAGGGGGCCGGACCAAATGACGTGGCGAGCCGGATCCGGCCCGCGGGCCGTAGTTTGGGGACCCCTGATTTAAGACAATGAATGAAGCTTTACTTAAAACATCCATCCATCCGTTCATATGTCCATCCATCCATCCATCCTCACCCTAAATCTGCTGCTCCTAAATTGTGATTTCTTTTTAGTTGCATTTTTCCTTTTCGCAATCGTCTCATTCTTTTGTGACTTGCTTTGAAATTTAAGTCTGCAAAGCAGCAGACGTGCTTACAGAATTAGGGATTCGTTTCAGAAACACAAATTACAATCAGTTTTTTTCTCTACTTCATCTGAAAAAGTGCAAACATTTCAGATGAATTTCATACGTAAAGTTTGGCAGTTCAGATCCAAAGAGCAGCGATTTCATTTTTTTAAATTGATGTCGCGATGCAAACCTCGTTGCCGTAGAAACTTCTTCCCCGGTCCCTCTTCGGCCCCTGTCCCCGTGTCCCGGACGCCTCGTTGGTGCTGATTGTCTGCTGAGCTGCTGCAAGAATTTCATCGAGTTTATCTGAGAGGGGAAAAGGAGTAAAGAAGCAAAATAGAGAGACAGAAGAGACAAACGGAGATGAAACGGAAAAACGGACAGCTATAAAACAGGTAGAAGCGTGGAGGAAAAGACGACAAAACGGATGATGGGAGAAGAATCCTTACTCAAAGCCATCTGATAGACTGTCCTCTTCTTCTCTGAAACTTGTGAGGATTCGAACTCTAGGAGAGAGGAAGGAAATGAGGCCGGTGAGAGTGCCGAGTCATTTTGGACAGATAAAGAGGCGTCATCGTTAACCGGGGGAAGGCACCGGAGCGTACCTGATTTTTTTTTCCAAGGGGTAGCAGCTGGAAGGAGGACAAAAGGAGACTTAAGTTTTGGCAGGAGTGAAAGTGCGTCGTTACAGCGCATACTAATCATATTCCCCAGAGCCGAACGGACTGAGTCACCCCGTGAAAAACGCACAATCACACCCACGCAGCACAAGCACGCACACTCATGTTACAGTAAATAGGCTGCAGACGCATATGCTGCGCGTTCACAGCGGTACGGGTTCCCACCTCTCTCCACTGTCAGACGGTTACGATCCCATTGGCCGCGGCAGCGAGAGAGAGAGGAAAAACAGAGTTAGTGGTTAACCCAGCGAACAGAACCAGAGGGAAGTTGGACAGGTTCTTCAAATTAAAATACGTTTCTGTGAAACTTTTGTGGAGCTGAAATTTCACTAAAATAATGTTTCATAAGGTCATCAAAGGTCAACCAGCTTGTCCACATTTACATGATGAAATATGGAGTCAGCTGTTTGTGATGTTATAAAGATAAAAACACTTTTTAAAAATTTAATTTAAAGAATTACCTTTAAAATAAACATGTTTTAAAGATTTTTTTAAATGTTTCCTGAGGTCATCCAACATCAACCAGCCTGTCCACATATACAAAATCAAATGTAATAGTTATAATTTTTAAGATAAAAAACAGTTTCACATTTAAGAGTTAAAAAAGCTCCAGTGTTTAACTTTTATAAAAATATATATATATATTTTTTTATGAGAGTATCACTATTGTGATAGTAAGAGATAATCTATGGGAACAAAAATCAAGCTCCTTTGTCTTCTCGCAGTGTTATCTAGAAACAACCAATCAGAGCCAGGAGGCGGGTCTTAGCGCTGTCCATCATCCCTCTGTGTGCCTCTTGCTCTCTGCTAGCATAGCCAGTGGTGTAGTTAGCGTAGCCACCGATGACGACGAATAAACGATTTCCCTGAATCTGTAAGTTAATTACAGATACTGCTAAATTAGCACATTTAGCAGTGAGTACATGAGTTGACTGACAACGCTAAGACCCGCCTCCTGGCTCTGATTGGTTGTTTTTGGTCGAGAGCTGTGTATTTCTTCAGACGGTAAAAGCAGCTCATGGAGGAGGAGGAGAAAATACATTTTTTCACAGGGTTTTTTTTAAGGACCAGTTTTGTCAAGAGTTTTAACAAATATGTAAAAACTTTTTTTAAAATAAAAGTTACATGCTGTACCCTGCACAAAAAACAAAATTGATTTGTGTCTAAAATATTTGTAGCACAGTTGATTCACACCAAATTTTCTTGATTTTGTAAATATGGACAGGCTGGTTGACCTTAGACGACCTCTGGAAACATTTATTAGTGTCTCTAAAGTGAGAGAGCCACAAATAAAAAACCTTTGTTTAACTTGGATTGGTGCCATCTTCACTCTGGTGTGAAAAGAGGAGTGCAGAAAGGAGTGGAGAGGAAGAATTTGAGGTCACCCTCACGTTCACGTGTGTGACAGCAGTTTGGTTTTCACGTTTTATTGCTACTCCAAGCAACATTTTCCTAGAAACTACAGCCGGTTTGGAGATGCTGCAGGATCATCTCCATTTTAATGTTCTGGTTCTCTTGCTGCATGACTTACAGGTGAACTGGGACACTGCAGCAATCACAGAGGTGAGAAAGCTGAACAACTAAATTAATTCATTAGCATCAGAATCAGCATATGGCAGCGGCTGACGGGGATCGTCACACAGCCTGCTCTTTTCACCTTGATTCAAGGAACAAAACAAGCCTCACTTTGTCTCGCAAATTAGGCTCAATTATTTGAAATGCATACTTAGATTCACATTTCTTTGCAAAAATGTACTTTTTAGTGTTTTGCACAAATAAACCTATACACTGCTATATTATTTTTCCTCAACTACAAACCTGATAGAATCAGGATTTTATGTTTTGGACCAAGACAAAGCAGCGCACAACGATTATTTTAGTAATCAATTATTCCATTCTTTAATCGATTAATCTGATAAATTATCACATTCTGCAGATTTTTCATTTAACCACTTAAGTCTTTTTATACAATATAAAAAACACGTTAAAGATGCAAATAAACACTTAAATTCCCTTTTTAAATGAGGAAATAAATATTTTACTCAACATTTTAGGCAAATGAGTTGGTGAATCATTTGCCTAAATGATTCACTTAGGCAAATGATTCCCTAAGTGAATCATTTCACTTAGACACTTCTAACATCAACATGTGAAAAGTTTATCAATACAGCTCAGGGCTGATCTGTTGAATGGTTTCTGACTAACAGATTAATAATAGGAGAGCAAAAAATCTCACCAAGTATTTTTCGTTCTGTTTCTAGAGCAGATATCTTAGTAAACTTGGAATGAGACAAAACTAACCCATAAACTTTTGGTCAAATGGGCCAAAATTGTCAAGTGAAAACGATTCAAGGGTAAAAATTAAATGTTCTTTTACCAGCTAAACATGTAATAATTCAAATAAACAAATAAAGTAGTCAGATTTGTTATTGGAAAGGGATTATAGACCCAAAACGTAAAAAATATTTTGAGTTTGGACTCGTGTTGCAATTTCTTTAGGTGTTGACTGGAAAAAACATGAACAAATTTTAGTCAATTTTGAGCAATAAAGTCAGGATTTCGGTCACTCCTTCTGAAAAATGTCAGATTAGATAATACACTGCAGTTATATTTGTTTTATATGGTAATTTCATATGAATCTTCAGTTAGCATATGAAAGAAAAAAGTGTTGTTTACATTAAAACTGGATGGATAATTTCTGAAAAAGCAGACTAAGTCCAAATAAAAACCTCTTCAGAAGACAATAAAACGACCCGGTTCAGTAGAGGCTTAATAAAGTTTTTGTCAGAAGGTTCTGAGCAGGACTTTGTCCTGAACCTGTGAATAATTTATGTGGACAATTCAGGGAGTACGTGGTGAGAACGGGGTTTGGTGGAGTTCAGGAAACCTGTGGCTGTGTTCATGCTTTGCTGCAGGTCAGGTGAGGTCACAACACCAAGAGAAGGCAGGTAAGAAGAGGAAAACAATTAGGTCAAAGGTTCATCTTAAAGTGGTAGCGCTGGATTTCTGAAGCGAGATTCTGTTGAAGGGGTAGTAGTGGTTAATATCTTACCTGCAGAACATTACCGGACATTTTTATTTAATATATATTAACATTATTTTGTACAAAAGCAGCCTCCTGATAAACTTCAACCTCAGAAACCCTCTGATTTATGAACTTTTAAAAGATTTAAATGATTATTTTCATTATTGTTAGACAGTTGCAGTTAAAAGCTTATTTCAGTGCATGCTTCATTAATCACTAATGATGCAACATTTAATATAATTAATCTTTCGCTTCTTTGTAAGATAATTTGCCACTTCTTGATAGTTTTTTATTGAAAACACACTTAAGTCTTTTTCAATAATTTCAGTAAATCCACAAATGTAGTTTTTAAATTATTTAATTTGTAAAAGAAAAAAAGGATATGGTGCCACAGACCTCCTGTTAAATCATAAATTAACTGTAATTAATACTGTTAGTAGGTGGGACATCTCTGCAGACCCCACACATCCTGGACACAGAGTTTACCTTCAGTGTTATTTTCTTAAATATCTGATTGAGGTGCAGATGCATAAACTGAAAAAAGGGACATCTATGTTCAAAAACCTTTCCTTGTGACTAAAAAAATTCTGCAAAGACGACATGAAACAAGGGAAAGTTACTTTTTTCCCTTAGCTTGCTTAATTTCCCTAATCATCATTTAAAACAGTTTTTTTGCATTTGCTCGGGTTATTTTTTTCTGTTCTCAAATTCTGTTGTTGGTAAAATATTAGATAGGGTCGGGATTTTAACGCACAGTAAAAATGCTCATGATTAATTACATTTTTTTTGTTTTTATACAAAAGTCCCAAACCGGACCTTTGCATTTTGTTTCTGTACGACCGTAAATCTGACACACAAGCTACATTAGAGCCTCTCTTTACAAAGAGGGGGTTAATTTTCGCTTTAAAAACTGATCTGATTGGATACTAAAAAAGACTATTGTTGTGTTCAAGCAGTGCTAAAAGGAGTTAGCATACCAGCGAAGATATTCAAGGCTAAAATAGCATCTCAACCCTAAACATATAGTAGCTAGCACAGATGCTAATGCTAATGTCAGCGTCAGCAGTCCACATTCCTAAAAAAGTTCCTGAAACACTTGGAAATCTGAATGTGTTTATTAGCACTTTGCTCCAATCTGATGGCTGAGTGACGTAAACAATAAATATCTTTGTTGTTGAGCTCATATGCATATTTATTCAACAATTAAGCAGGAAAAATGGGTCTTTAATTGAAAATGTTGCTTATGTATTTAACTGTTCACAACCTTTTAACAGAACCTCACATTCAAAAAGTCTTTAACTACCCCTTTAAGTTTTAATGTCAGGAGTTGTGAAAGGCCAGCTGACTGACTCTCTGTTTATCTCTGTTCGCCTGTTAATCATCAGGCGCTCACTGAGCATGCCCAGATCCACCCAGCAGAAGCGGTAAACACCAGAAGATTCAAGCGATCCACAATTAAAACATTGGCAGACACTATGATCTGCGAGTGGGGGCGTTGACCCCTTGCTTTGCACTCTCCTCCCACAATTTTTGCCTCAAATAGAGATACTGCTGTTGCCATAGGAACAGACCAGGAGCAAAGTTAAATTACTCATCTCAATAATTTTGTTCTTGGTGGGATTTCTTCCAGAGGAATTAACAAACATGTTCAACATAAGATTATAATGGAAAAGGAGCAGTTTGGACACCTTGTGCACTGCAAAACCACAAAACCTTACCAAGTATTTTGTCTAGTTTCTAGAGCAAATATCTTTAAATAAGAAACTTACAAGTAACTTTTCAGCAACATATAAGAGCTCGTTTTAAATCAATAATTCCTTAATATTGACGAAAAAGTGCTAATTATAAGTAGGGCAGCAAGTAGCGATTATTTTAGTTATCGATTCATCAATTATTCAGACGATTAATCTATTAATCAGATAAATAAAAATGGGCACACTGCAGATTTTACTTAAGCCTTTTTACACAATATTAGAAATAAATTAAAAGATTAATTTAAGCTCATTTTTGAAATAAGAAAATAAAAATATCAACAAGATAAAGGTCTTGATTATTTGTAGCAAAAGACGCATCTGCAGTTCATAAAACGCTTTTACCATTAACACAGTGATTGGCTGAGCTGTCGACTATTTTCTGATCAAGTAATTAATAGCTGGATAGAAAAAGGAGAGTTTTTTTCAGAATTTGAATCAGGTGAAGTTAAAATTGCCAGAAGAAATCTACAGCTTAGTTTTTTAATCTTAAATCCAAAAAGTATCTGTTTTGTACAGTTGTTGCTTAATTGCAGCTGTGTGTGTGTTGTTCTTTCAGCAAATTTACTTTTTTTTGAGTCTGTTTACTCCAGTTAACAATTAATCAATTATTAAATTAGTTGACAATTATTTCAATAATCGATTAATCACGATTAATCCGATTAATCAATTGAGCACGAGTTATAGGAAAAGATTATGAAAAAATCTGCCAGTGGAGCTTATGATTAGGATATGAAAGTTTGGGCCAATAATATCCAATATCAGTATTGCTGTTTTGGTCGATAACCAATATTTACTAATATTATATGCATTTCTCAACTGTTTTGACATCTTTGGGAAAGAAAGCAACTGTATCGGTTGTGAATATCGGCCCAATAACGACATGTTAAAATGACTAATATTGGCCGATACTGATATTGGTGCCAATATATCGTGCATTCCTACTTATAATATGGAAAAAATGCCACATAAAGCAAGCTCCTATATGTTGTTTTCTAAGCAGAGTTGGGTAGAAATTAGTTACATTTACTTGAGTAATTTTTTTTTTTTAATTGAGTTAACCTATTACTGGAGTAAAAACATGTTGAAGTATTGCTACTGTTACTTGAGTACAACTTTTGGAAACTTTATTCAACTCTGCCTATTCAAAGTGTATTGATATATTCACACTAGGCACTAAACCAAAATACTCGGTCATATTTTGTGTTTTTGCAGTGTGGAGCCTCTCCTCAGGTGTGTTTGTGACAGTTTGGTCGTCCTCAGACGCTGACGGGCCGGGGAGGAGCAGGAGGTGCAGGAGGTTAAAGGTTAAAAGAAGCAGGGAGTGAGAGAGGGATCACACGGTGGAAGGCGACACGTTTCTGGGTGGGGTTACCTGTAGCGGGAGTGCTGGCAGTGACATTGTGGCACCTCTGAAAACACAGCGAAACGCATTGAGACCATCATCCAACACCAGCCTTCTCCGTCTTGTTCCTGCAACTAAATAACTGCCGTCTAAATTTATCCCTCGCTCAAGTTCTCTTCACACTCCCAGCGTCTCCGTCTTCACACTGCCTCCATCACTCCTCATTACCTGAGTCTGTTTCTAACCAGCAAAGCTCCCGCCTTCTTCCTCTACATCTCCATAGCAATATGTTCCTTCATCCTCCTGCTTTTATCTGCCAAAAAAATAAAAAAGAAGCTAATTCGGGCCTGTTTCTTACCCATCTCCTCCAGCTCTGAAGTCATTGATTTGGAGCGCAGGGCGATGGCTGGAGTGCTCAGCCTCTTGCTCTGCTGAGGGACTGGAGAGAGGAGAAGGCAGCTGCGGTCGGTCGAGCCGCTCCAGATGAGCTGTCGGTTATTGTGAGTGATTGCAGCGGCTCTTACTTTTCTTCCGCGCGCCTTCCTCCATGTCGGGGTTGCGGGTTACCATGACAACCTTTACCATGAGGCTGTTGCCGCCCTGCCGGATCATGTTGACGACCTGCCGGTGGCCGACCTTCACGACATTCTGACCGTTGACCTGAGGCGCAGACGGAGAGAAGTCTTTATGAAGATCAGAATCATTCTTCAACCCTCTGTTCCGTCACTTTGACTAGGCCAAAGTTGAACTTAAAGGTGACCTGGCACACTTCCTTGAACAGGTTGGAATTAGGGATGCACCGATTTATCGGCCAGCAGATTTATCGGTGCCGATTTCCTTAATTTTAGGAAATCGGTGATGGGCCGATTTTTACATGTGAAGCCGATCTTAACCACCGATTTTATCAACCTTAGCAAAGGTATTTAAATCAACTTCTATCTTCTTCTGCTGTGCTGTGAGAGGGGTGTGACTAGCAGACCGGCCCACCGGATCAGGTCTGTATGTTGCAGTCATCTCACTGTTGGCAACTCATCAACTTTCTTCCTTTCTTCTAATACCAATATTAGACAAAATATTGGTATCGGCCAAAATCGGAATCGTCAAGATTTTGAAGAGATTGGTAATCGGTGATCGGCCAGAAAACTGCAATTGGTGCGCCCCCAGTTAGAATAGGTTCATTACTGTTTTATTAGCCGTTTTTACTGTTTTATGCTTTGCTGCTTTTAAAATTAAACAAATGAATTTCTCTGACTGAATGTCAAAGTTGATATTTGAAAACGGTGCTGCTATCTTTCCGTTTCCCTCTTGAAAAGATATTATAGATCTCAACAAGGTTTATTATCTGGTTAAATAAATGGTTATTGTTATTATAATAAATCAGAATGAGCTGCTACTGGCTACGCACCTGAAAATGTCGTCAAACAGATGCACAATTATACAATTATACCTGTTTGAAAAGCAGAAGTGGAGCCTCCTGCACAACCAATAAGAATGCAGCAAGTGGTTTTTGGATGGTAAGTCAACAACAAAACGCTTGTGTTTTCCAGCAGCCATTGAACAGCGCATACACAGCGATAAAACCAGATGATCAAATATGCTGAAACTCGGCTGAAGTTAGTAGGTAACGGGCTGAACTCGGCTGAGGTTGCTAGGTAACGGGCTGAACTCCGCTGGGGTTGCTAGGTAACGGGTTGGGCTTCACTGGACCTGGTAGGTGAGGGGCAGCATCTGCTGATTTGTGACGTTATAATTGAGAGATTTTTGAAACGGCTCCTTTTCCAGACACCAAAAAACATTAACTTGTTGCCAAAAAACATATGGGTAGATTTTAAGATGCTGGGCTGTTTATACATTCTACAGAAACCCAAATGGAAGTCCTTTTAAACATGTCCTTTTTAAACTCCTTTCTGGATCTTTCCTTAAGGATTCTCTAGTAAAGAGCAGATTTCATTGGTCCATTAATAACAAAAAGGCCAATTAGCTTAAAATTCTTTAACTTAATCCAACATCAACAGCTGAATTGTTGAAACTTTGACACAGTTGGGTTTTCCAACAAGACAACATGAGAACTGGACCATCCAGGCTAACATTAGACTCCCTGAATGGCCTTCTCAAAGCCTGGATCTCATCTCTATTAAAAATGTATGCCACATATGCTTAAAAGTTGGGCTCCTGCCACGAAGCCAATCAGTTCAAATGAGTCCTACTAATTCTGCCAGTCAGAGTGGCCCAACATCCAGCCAGAATTATAACTTTACAGAAATGTTGAGGTGCAACTTGCTTCAGACAAATGTTGGTGACAGTTTGTCCTTACACCCGTTTCATAATCGAAAGAGTCATTTTGCCCTCAGTCCAGATAAGAAAACTTTAAGGCTGCAAAAGTTACATGATCTTTTAAAAGCAAAAAAAAAATACTTGCAGAGTTGTTTTGTAATAAAACATTTTCTATGGGATGTTGATATTTGTGGAAAATGTAAAAAAAAAAAAAAGGTCTTTAATTTCTCTAATGTTTATATATTCATATCTAATGTCTGTAATGCTTGACATTGAACTCAAAATTTTTGCTTGGACACAAAATCTTGGTCTACAAAGATGATTCCAATTCTGAAGAAGCACATAATTTCCAATCTAAAGAGAAAGAGCTAAAAGACCTGAAAATACTACCAGCTGTTTTGGTGTCACTTCTTTTATTTTTAAAAACTAAAGCTAAAGGAGACATTTTCTTGCACACAAAGTTAACCTTCTGTGAAGCTTTCTTTTATATTTATCAGTAACAGTTGGGTCAGCTATTCCTAGTACTAAAAACCGACTGAAACTGTGGTTTCAGTCGGTTCTTTATTACATCCTGCCAAAGTTTTTATGGAAGGTCCAAGGAGACGTAATGAAAGTAACTAATGAAAAATTCACATTTCACATGTTTTTATCCTTCCATTTGAGTTTCTACTGCTTCTAAAGACAACCCAAGCACTTTAGTTTCATGATATTTCATGTCTGGAAAATGAGCCGTTTCAAAAACCTCCGGAATGTAGCGTCACAAATCGGCAGGTACTTCCTGTTACCTAGCAACCTCATAAGCTCAGCCAAATACCTAGCAACCCCAGTGGAGATCCGCCTATTTTCTAGCATCCTCAGTCGAGCTCCAGTGCATTTGACCAGCTGGTTTTACTGATGTATGTGCTGTACAATGGCTGCTGGAAAAGACAAGTGTTTTGTTGTTCACTTACCATCCAGATACAACTTGTTGCATTCTTGTTGGTTGTGCAGGAGGCTCTACTTCTGCATTTCAAACATGTGCATATGCATTACTGCGCATCTGTTTGAAGCCATTTTGACAAGTGAGCGTAAATGTTGAGTTGGGGGGGCGGGGTGGCCAGCAGCAGCTTTAAATATTAGATCAGAGAAGCTCTATATACAAGGCTCTAAAACAGCTCATTCTGAACTGAGCAGACGGAAACAATTTTGTACAAAAACTATAAAAACATGTTTTGTATCTCCCATAGACCCATGCTAACCTGTTTAAGGAAGCATAAAGGGTTAATCTTCCCATGTTGATTTTATTTATTGAATGTTCCAAGTCATTGCTGTACCTCGATGAGGAAATCCCCCATCCTGAGACCGGCTCTCCACGCCACGCCGCCCTCGTCCACTGACTCCAAATACTGCAGGGCCGGGAAGGCCGGAGTGGGAGTGAACTCTTCAATGGGAGTTTGAGCTGGGGACACCATGAAATATTAAGATCAGGTCGTTAAACGACGTTATTACAGAGCATGAATCAGTGTGACAACTCTGAGTTCATCTCAGATTTCTTACCTTTGGCCCCTCGCAGCACGAAGCCGAATCCCTCGCTGTCTTTTTTCTGCAGAAGCACCGTCTTCTCCTTGATTATGTAGTCGCTATCGCAGAGAGAGGAGATGAGTCAGACGGTTAGAAATGTTACAAAACAGAAAATAAAGGGAATGCAGAATTAGAAAGTTCTTCAAGTTCAAGTTTCAAGTAAAAAGCAGATTTTTAATGGATGCCTTTGCTTCTTTCCACCAAAAACACTGAGAAGAAAATCAGTGTTTTTATTGAACTATTAAACTTCTAATAGCTTTGTGGTGGAAAATATTTAGCTTTGATTTCAATGAAACCATTTAGGGAAAATGTTGAGTCTTTTAGAAATGCAGTGGCTGAGTTACTCCACCCTGTTCACACAGAAATCTGAATTAGTCCAATCACAACATATTATAATAGCTGTGATACAAAATAAACTAATTTAGCAGTTGGTAAAATATAATCTAAAGAAGCCTGGGTGATCGGATTCAACCTGAAGCAGAACTCAACACAGGGGTCCAAAATGAGGTCCAAAGTACTATTTGTGGCCCTAGAAATGCAGATGGAGACTTTCCAGTAATTTTTTTTACAGCTGAAAAAGTTAAGCACAACAAAAAGTGTTCATCTTCACACAATCAAGCTTTTATAACCAGTAGAAACATCTTTTCATTAAAGTTTCCCAGAACTGTCAGATAAATGAAAACTAGATAAACAGTAGAAAGTAAACTAAAGCCTGATGCATCTCCAGGTTTTCTAAAATTTGACAAAAACTAAAAAATCCCCACTTGTATTATGATTTGAAACATTGCCATTTCTATGTTTGCATTTCTTTTTATGCGTTTGTTACTCATTCTAGTCATCTGACAAACCAAAGACGGCATTGTGAAAACAACAATAACTCAGTTAGATTCAGCCTAAACTACAGCAACAAGCTGCAGCTTAAATAAGACTGAAATAAAAACTGTATAACATGTTGATGCTCTCCTGAATGCCAGCTTTTTTTTTTTTACAGAACTGACGGCAGGAAATGCTATATACAGTACAGCTTGTTGCCGCAGCAACAGCTAGAACTGGACACGGGGAAAGTTGGGCAGGTCCTGAGCCGAGCCAAGAGATGTTCTGGTGAACTATTAGTCACCGACAGCAGAGCAGGAGCTGCAGGCGTACAGGTGGAGCTAACCGAACGACTGAGCTCCAGAAGGAGGCGTCACCGGCGTAAGGACATGGGAATTTATTCAACGGAAACATGCTAATGTTCTTCAGCAGAAGGAAAAATAAAATGTCTCCTCCAGCGGTCGCGCTAGGCAGTTTGAAGTTACTTATTTAATAGAAGTTTGTGAGATTAGTGGAGTTTATTCACAGTGTTTCAAACAGAAAAAGGGAGAAGTGGGGAAACAGATACAGCAAAGCTCCTGATGTCGGGAGTGAAACTTTGTGCTGTGGACAATCACCTCTGTAGAAGTGGGATTCACTCTGGACCGGGACGTAATTTTTTCTCCTTTATGTACGACTTTTTAAAATCAGAAAATATTCCAGTTCTTCTCGTAAACACGCAAAATTAATGCCAAAATCTCCGAGTTGTTTGGGTGGAAATTTTCTACTCAGTTGCCATGAAGAGTTTGCTCAATAGTAATTATAAGCCTGGCAGGCTGCCAGGCTTATAATATTGTTGAGGAGTATTATAATCTTCGTTTGTATATAGTTGGCATTTAGGTATTGCTAATAATGTTTTCCTACAACACATAATGACCTAAGCTGCGTTCACACTGACGTTACACAAATCCAGTTTTTATTTTTGTTTTGCTTTAATGCGGCCTGTACTTGATCTTTACATGACAGTCTGAACAACACAGATCAGATTTTTTTTCACTTGGAAATCTGATACGTATCCAATCTTTCCACATGTGACCTGAACGTCATTGATATTCAACAAACATCACTAATCTAGCGGGAAGAAAAGTAACAACCCTGGTGAACGATAATGAGGATTAAGTTGTTAGAGTGCTAGCTATGGTTGGACAACAACTTCAGAATTGCAAAGCATACTCCACCGTTAGCATGGTTTGCATTTACTTCTGCAAACACTGAGGACTACTTCTTCTTCTTCTAGTTTTTTACGGTGGTTGGTAAAACACTGAGTACACTTTCTATGTGTGTCGTTATTGCGCCCTCTATTGGGCATACGGGACACTTTCAGGTCGTTTGCAGTTCACACTGGAGAACACATTTAACATATATTTGGAAACATGACCGACCATACAAAAAAATAAATAAAAAATCAGATTTCACAAAAAAAAATCCTAATTGGGTCACTTCAGGCTGCAGTGTGAACGTAGCCTTAGTGATATTTTCAAACTTCCTGTCAACTTTAAACATTTTTTAACTAAAAAACACAGCAGGAAGCTGGATGACTGCTGCAACGCCACGACCAACCACCAGGGGAAACTATGACATGTTTTTTCTATTCTGTAAAGAATCTCAATCAATATATCACACATTAAGTTTTGGCTTTATTTTTTAGTAACTTTAGTAAATAACAGCTCCTATTATCCTCTTATTGAGACGTAAAATAACAGAGTTTTCATTGACTTATTGTTACAGGTCAGCATCTCTATCTGCCTCTATCTGAGCTTCTCTTGTTATGAATGAACATATAAATCAGTAAGTGATTATATATATATATATGTATATATGGTATCAGCTGTACCATACTGTAACCACATGCCGATAATCCCATCATGCACCAAAATAGTCCCAGCCCACTCCATCTGTTCAGGCCGCTCGTTTCCTCTCGTTCCCATCCAGGCTGCTCCTCCGTTCTGATCCCTCTCTGATCAGTTAGTTTCCCCCCTAATCACATTTCCTCCTCTGAGATCTTTTTCATTCACTCTATTAAGTGTGTGATTCTGCCTATGAGCTGAGAGAGACACTCCGTCTCTGCCATAGCTGCGTTATTCTTGCCCCCTTTTTGTCCGTTTCTGCTGCAGCGGCTCAGATCTGAAACTCTCTCAAGCAGCGACTGAATTTATTTCATGTTCTCAGTGAAATGTTTAATTTTCATCTTAAAAATGTAATTGGGAGGATTAAGTTCATTATTGTGCTGAAGTCAACCCGCACTGCAAAAACACAACCCGCACTGCAAAAACACAATCTTATCAAGTAATTTTTTTGTCTATTTTTAGTGAAAATATCTTATTAAACTTGAAATAACAAAATTAACTTACAAGTAATTTTTCAGGAAGAAATAGGAGCTTGTTTTTAAGTAAATAATTCCTTAATATTGGTGAAAACGTACAAATTCCACTGGCAGATTATTTCATTTATAATTTATAAAATTATAAATAAAATAATCTAAAACGTCTTTTTTTAATATTAAGGAATTATTTACTCAAATCAGGCTCCTATTTTTTGCTGAAAAGTTACTTTTAAGTTAAATTTGTCTTATTTTAAGTGAATTTATGTTTAAAATAAGTTTGTACTTCATTCATTACCCTTGATTCACTCAGATACCCCTAAATAAAATCCGGTACAATGAACTGTTTTCAGAAGTCAGAAAAAGGCGGACAGTTCTGCCGATCGCTGATTACCGATCTTTAAAGCCTGACCTGCTGATTCCAATTTTCTTTTTGTCTGAAATGTTTTGTCTGAAATGTTTTTGTCTGAAATGTTTTTGTCTGAAATGTTTTTGTCTGAAATGTTTTTGTCTGAAATGTTGCTCAATGTAGGAAGAAAGCTGCTGAAGTGGCAACAGTGGGGCGACTATTGTTATCTGTAACGTCCAGACATGATGTGGTCAAAGCTCTCACAGGAGAGCAGAGGACTGTGGCTGACTTTTAGACCTTTGCCAAGACGGATAAGATCGACTTCACATGTAAAAAATCAGCCGATCACCCATCTCGAAAATTAAGGAAATCAGCATAGATAAATCAGCTGGCCAATGAATTGGTGCACCCCTAAAAAACATAACATCCTGTATCGTTTTCCTTTCACTTTTTGCACCAAAATGTGCTAATCTTTCACATGAAATGCTAATAAAACTCACCTACGTTTATGTGAGAGTAGAAGCAAAAACAATCCTTTTAAATAATCTGACTGAAAAACAGCAAAAACTACATGATGCGTCCCTGACTGGGTCCAGAATGAGAACACAAACTAACCCGTTGTGTTTTCTTACTGACCAGCAGACCTCCATCTGCATCATACGTTATTCAGCAAGATGACACGGTGAAGCAGATCTGTGTGTTAATGCATTCGGTGCTTGGTGAGTGTAACTCACAGGCTGCCACGTGCCCCACAGTGTGAACAAACACTGACAGAAACAGCTTCAGAATATACAACGAGCCGGCCGCTGCAAGGGGAATGTTGCACTTATAATCAGTCTGTTTGTTTTAGCGGCTGCATCGCATCCAAACCGTAACTCTGACTCAGCCTCTGCTGCTGTCGTCGGCACTGACTGGCATCAGCTGACCCAACTAACTGGATAAGTCTTCTCGACCAAATGGGAGTTAAAAAAAAAAGTCTGTGTCACTTTGCTAAACAGATCTTTAAGTCCTCTGCTGAGGTTCCACTGGGTTTCTGGTCGGGACGGAAATCGAGAACCAGAACTGCTTCTCAGTAGTTCAGTTACTTGCTTAATGATTCTGCTCATCGGTTCCTGTAATGTGTGACACAGTTCCATGACGACGTATTGTACACGCTCCATATTTTGCTTTAGAAAATATCCAATATGGCGTCGCGGCAGAACCGTTGCAAAATATGTTTACATTCCACAAAAAAAGATGAAACTAGAGTCGGCTGGAACTTGCTCAGAACTTTAATCATGACAAAGGCAGGAAATAACCTCCAACTTCCTCAAACTGTTGACCACACAGCCTGCAGCTGATTTGTATGACTGTAAAGCGTTTGATACGTTGCTTAGCAACACAGTGACTCCGCAGAGGGCGGAGCTTCAAGTGCAGCCTCTCCTGCTATGAATGTCCCGGTTAGCATTCAGCTCCTCCACATCCTGGTTATTATGTTAATGTTAAACTGAATGCATAATCTCCATCTTATATTAACATTTACAGTCATATTCAGTAAAGTAAAATATATTTTCACACGAGTCTTGTTTATTAAATTAAAATCACGAAAACTGTTGATTTGCAGAAAGTTGCATTTCCTGTCAAAATGTTAATTTTATAGAAGAATTTTCATTGTTTAAACAAGTTTTAATTAAAGAGTTTATTTCCTAACTCAATGAGAATCGATAAGAGAAGGAAACAAATGTACCCAGTACAACACTTTCATCCTATTGGCTGAGAGGTTGCCAGGCGACGGTGCATTTTTGTTCCAGAAGCAGCAGAGAATGTTTCGTAAGCGAGCAGAGACTAAGTCTGAGGGCGAGGTGAAGTTGTGAGTACAACCATTACAAGTTTTGAGTTGAAAGACAGGAAGGCCTGCTTTCAAAATAAAAATGTAAGCAAAAGTATTAAAAGTTTTGACAACAAAAGACATGAAATCCTGCTTTCAGACTGAAAATATGTGCTCTTGGATTAGGGCAGAAAAATTCCCCCGTAGACAAGCAATTACTCCACAATATGGTCGATTGGGGGAACTTTAGCAAGTCAACTATTATCAAGACTCGTACCAACGAGACTAAACCAAAGCTGCTTCAACAACGACTTTTAAAAAGAGTAAGAAAATGTTTGAGAGCCACTTTCTGCTCTAAATTTATTAGCAATACAGCCTAATAAAATTACTAAAGTAAAGAAAAACGTTACATTCCAGTCCAAAAAGTATTTTTTGAGTGGTTTATAGTGCAAATATCTTATTACATTTGAAATGAGACAAAACTAACTTATAAGTAACGTATGCAAGATACAAGAGCTTTGTTTTAAGTGAATAATTTATTAACACTGATGAAAAAGTACTAGTTCCATTTGCAAATTATTTCACTTAGATTATTTCCATATTATAAGTGAAATAATCTGAGTGCAACTAGTACTTTTTCATCAATATTAAGGAATTATTGACATAAAATAAGTTCCTATATTTCACAGAAATAGGTTAGTTTTGTAATACGTCAAAAAATATATGAAGATAATTTCAGTACAAACTAAATAAAAATAACTTGGTATTATTTTGTGTTTTTGCAGTGTAGTAAAAATATATATATATATTTTTTCCAAAACGTTACTCAAGTAAAAGTAAGTAATTAGCATCAAATTCTCAAAGGGACATAATGTTTTAATTTTGTACAAACAAAGACTGCACAGTTTTGGCCTGAGCAGGCTTCCATAGCAGAGTCAGAAAGATGCTGGAACTTGTCACGCATGCCGCATCGCTAAAACTCCCTCACTGAAAGCCAGAGACGTCTCTCTCTCACACACACACACACACACACACACACACACACACACACACACGAAAACAACACGCCACGCATCAAACCAGACTCAAGTTTCAGGTGTTGCATGTTCCTCTGTGACATGACAGCAGCTAGAGAAATTACCTAAAAAAAATGTAAAAATCAGCTTTTTTATTCTTTTTTTTTTTGCAGGATGGCAGCCAACGCGGCGCACACACTTTGGTTCAGCACTGACATAAACAAACACGCAATCAGGCAGCACATCAGTAACAGCAGCAGGCATCAGTTGTGCCAGTGCAGCACCGCCAGAGGACATTTGTTCAGAGCGGCGCGCGAGAAACGCGACACACTCTCACATGTTGGCGGAGCGAATCACACGGAACGGCCAGATCAAACATCTGTCTGCGCCGCGCACACTCTGCAACATCTGCCGATCCGGTCGACGCTGCCCCGCCGCCGTTTCTACATGCATGCATCCCCCCTCTTCCTCTTCCTCCTCCTCTTCCTCCAGCTGCTGGAGGAAGAAGAGGAGGCATGAAAAGCCATGGCAGGTACCTGTAAATGAACCAGATGCTCCTGTTCACAGGGCCCAGCGACGGCCAGGAAGAAGAGAGGGAGAGGGAGAGGGAGACATCCTCCTCGCCGCATGCCCCCATCGCCATTTCCTCCCCTCCCTCTCCTCCTCCTCCTTCTCCTGGTCCTTCTCCTTCTCGTCTTCCAGTGAGACAGCGGCGAGCGCGAGCGGCGAGAGAGGAGGAGGAGAGGAGGAAGAGGAGAAGAGAGAGACAGAGGAAGGGAAAGGGAGAGGGCCAAGCTCTCCCAGCCCCTTCATACTTAAGACGGAGAGGAGGAGGAGGAGGAATCGGAGAGACTGAGGGATTGAGATGGTTAGCTGCGACTGCGGCACAGAGAGAGAGGAAGGAGGAGGAGGAAGAGGAGGAGAGGAAGACGGTAGCTTAAAGAAGTAGAAGAGATACGGAGACGGTTCAGAGGGGTTTCCAGCACGACTCAATCAGAGCACGCCTCAGCCTCCTCTTTTTCACGCTCACTAACAATTTGACGTGATTTCCAATCCACTGGAGATCCGCCATCCATCAGCTTCTACAGCCAGAGGTGGAGTCAGGGCTGGACTTTACCGTACACCGTTACGTCTGTCGCCATAACTGATTTTAGAAGTTATTAAAGTAATATAAAATTATATTACATTTTATATCATTTTTCTTTTATGTTCTTTGAAGACGTATAAGAACTCATTCTCAAAGATAAACTTTAAATTCTAATTAACATTTAACACTGGTGCTTTTAGATTGTTAGCTTTACTGCTTTATCCATTGTTTTCAATGAAAGTATCAATAAATATAAAAAGAAATGTGCAACTTGGGAAGACAAATCACTTCTTTATGTGACTGGTATTACAAATAGGAATGTTTTTTTTTAGAATTGCTGTCATGTAGTCACAGTCATACAGTTATATAAAAAAGAAGCAACAAATATCGGCATGCTTTTCGTTATCGTGAGAAAACTTTAAGTCCATATTCCCCAACCCTAATGTCACCAGAGACACCTACTGGTCATTTACTGGGACTGTATAAAGCATAACTAAACACCAAATCAGCTGTTTGTTGCTCCATATCTCTTATTTAGGGATCTATTATTGCTAAACAACATGGCTGAAAAACGTATCACAATATCAGCGTTTTTATATCAGTCAATGGATAATTATTGGTAAGTTTTTTGTTTTTAGATCTGTTTTATCCACAGTTTTCACTCCATGCCGTTGTTTTTTATTTTTAAGTAGTCATGACCTCAAACTGCTGCTGCGCAAGTTACTCAACAGGTCGTTGCTAGGTAACCAAAGAATGACTGAGTTGCTAGGTAACCAAAGAATGACTGAGTTGCTAGGTAACCAAAGAATGACTGAGTTGCTAGGTAACCAAAAGAGAGCCAGTGAGTTGATTCCACTTAGCTAGCCGTGAGAGGTTGAGCAGCTAAAGCCTTTTCTCTGCCTACATCCCCCAGAATGCTGTGCGGTTCTGGATTATTGGATTTATCAGATATCTATTGGACTCATTATTTACTGATATTGATCAAGTTTCTATGGCGATGCATATTTTTACTGATTTATCATCCATCCCTACTGCTCAGTCATCTCCAGAACTGTAATCATTTTAAAATATTGTAATTGTTTTGATTCCGTAGTTTTGTGAATGTTGTCATATCAACCTTCCAGTTCCCTCACGTTCTGGTTCTGGTTCTGCTCTGCATCTCCAGATCCAGAACCAAACGAGAAGCAGCATTCAGCTTCTACGCACCACAAATCTGGAACAAACTTCCAGAAAACTGTAAAACGCTGAAACACTGAGTTCCTTTAAATCTCGACTAAAAACCCGCCTGTTTAGAGTTGGATTTGAAACGTAATAAGTTATTAATTAAATGATGATTCTTGACTTAATGTAATGTTTTCATTATTGATTCTATGTTGCATGACTTTGTGTTTTTGTTTGTTATGATGTGAAGCACTTTGAAATGCCTTGCTGCTGAAATGTGCTATACAAATAAAATTTGATTGATTGATTGATTGAATTAGCCAAACAAGCTGCAGTCCTGGCTTCCACCAGACAGCTGAGGATGAAGTTTGGTTTTATTGAATGGATTAGCTGAACACTACAGATGAGAGACCTTCACATAATCACAGAAATTTGGAGAATTTTTTAAAGCTACTAGAAAAAAGCAAAAGAAAAACAGATTTAAAGTTTTAAAGAACAGTGTTTGGTTGGTAACCTCTAATCTCTTTGCTGTACTCAAACAACATGAACAACTTCCTGCTGCCTGGTGTAAACAAAGCATGAATGAGGCACTGCAGAGGCTTCGGATGCAGATGGGAGACGAGTGGCACTCACATCATCCCTCCGTCGCTTCCTTCCAACGTACGCTTAACCCGTCCTCCGTCAACTCGCCCTCCCTCCCTCCATTTTCCCTCCGTTCCTGTCATCCTCTTGCTTCCCTCCTGCCTTCGACCGCGGCTCTCGCCCGCTCTCCTCTCATGCCTCTGCCGTTTTGTTTTCGTCCACGCTCGGCGCCGCTGTGATTGAGCGAAAGCTGGGCTGGGTGGAGCGAATGCTGACAGAAGGTCCAGGATCACATGTTTGTGTTCACACATGGTGTTCTCTAAACGGATCCGTCGTAAGAGGATCCAGTCTTTAACCATTTACACACAACAGGCCAGAAAGATTCATCTTTCACTGCCAGGACTGTTTTTAAACATCCATAATAGAAGTAAGAAGTCCAGGAAACACAGATGATTCAGTTTTTACAGTTTGAGCTGAAATTCCTGTTAAGGTTTTAGCTTCAGAGTCTGGAGGTTTCAGAATGAAATACTAAAGTTCACGAAATGGATGGATGGATGGATGGATGGATGGATGGATGGATGGATGGATGGATGGATGGACGGATGGATGGACGGACGGATGGACAGATTGATGGA
>NW_006800073.1:1026808-1035514 GCF_000485575.1 Poecilia formosa
ACAGATGGATGAACAGATGAACAGATGGATGAACAGATGAACAGATGGATGGATGAACAGATTAAAGGATGGATGGATGAAAAGATGGATGGATGAACAGAAGGATGAACAGATGGATGAACAGATGAACAGATGGATGGATGAACAGAAGGATGAACAGATGAACAGATGGATGGATGAACAGAAGGAGTTTCTAGACGTCTAATCAAATCCTTCCATCAGAACAAACTGAGGTTCAAAACCAAAACGATTTTTTCCACACATCAATATTTTCCCGACAGCATCTCCAGCCTTCACAGAGAAACTTTCCTAAAAATAATCCCAATCCCAAAAACCACAGTCTGCTTCAATCCCAGCTCCTCTCTCTCCTGTGCCTCTCGATCGCCCTCCGCTGTCTGACCTGCAGATGAAGACACCGCAGGGGGAGCGAGGGTGATAGAAAGAAAATTAAAAAGTGCAAGGGGGGTTCGGAGTGCAGCGATGACTAGAGCGCGAAGGCGGGAAGCAGAAACGGTCCGGAGATTCAGCCAAACATAAACGGATGGACGGATGAAAGGAGGGATAGGCGAAACAATAAAAGTAGGCGGATCTGAGTCAGCCTTAAAGTCCAAAAGAACTCCAACGATGAATGTATGAACGAGGCGTACAGGTTGTTGATGAAGCATGTTAATAATTTATGAGTTTTAAAGTGAGTGATGGGAGGAAAATAACAGCTGAATGATGGAAAACATGAATAATACATACAGTTTGATCAGTAATTACAGGATTTCTGCTCAGTGATTAACCGCATGTTGACAACACAACATAAATTCAATCACGTCACAACAGCAGGACATAATTATGAGAACCGGCAAAAATACAGTGCAACTCATAAATCAGGGGTGTCCAAAGTGTGGTCCGGGGGCCATTTGTGGCCCTCAGAAGGATTTTGCACGAGTCCCAACCATCATCAGGGTTTCTGTAGGTTTCACCAAGTCAGATTAAAGGGAGACCTAATGTGAAAAATTCACATTTTCCATGTTTTTATATTTCCATTTGGCTCTCAACTACTTCTAAAAACAGCAAAAACACTCAAAAAACACTCCGCTCTTTTTTAGTGTTGTTTCAAAAACCTCCTCATTAAGTCACAGTTGATGGCCCGTCGCCGAGCAACTCAAGCTGAGCTCCAGCATGTTTAGTCAGCTGGTTTTACTGCTGCATGCAATATACAATGGCTGCTGGAAAAGACAAGGGTATTGACTTACCATCAAGAAACCACTTGCTGCATTCTTGTTCACTGTGCAGGAGGCTCCACTTTTGCTTGTCAGAGATGTACGGTTGTATAATTGCGCATCTGTTTGCGTTAATTTTCACATGTGACTGTAAACGTTGAGTGGGAGGAGGAGGTATGGCCAGCAGCAGCTTATGCTGATGTAAAGTGACAAGACGCCCTAAAACAGCTCATTCTGAACTGATCAAACTAAAATCTCATTATCTAAGAATAACTTTGTGCAGAAAATGTTATGAACATGTTTTGTTTAGCAAAAATTAGTTTTCAAGTTGTGACTTTGGACCTCATGGCAAATAGTTTGGACACCACTGACATAAATGATGTTAACCTGATCATCCTGATATTAGTTTCAGAAATGGGCAACAGATTCTGGATTAGAAACTCATTTTATATACAGAGTTTTTTATACCGTTGTGATATCACATGTGATTGTAAACATAAAACCTACAAAAAAACAAACTATTCCAATTATCTAAACAGGTTTTCATAAACATTGGTCTTGAGTAAAATTAGATTTCTTTTCCTCTTTATTAGAAGACAAAATACATCGATGCAAATCAATAAAAAAACAAGCAATCAAATTATATATTTTTTTAACAAAGTACTGGAAATACTCGAGACGCTCATCTTTGACCTTCAGCAGTAACTGAAACTTAATTTTCTGGAAAAGCAGTTTCCGTATAACGGCAGTTTTCAATTCTTTTTTTCAGACATAAAGGAGAAAAGCAGGTTTTTGTTCCTACCTGGGAGCATCAAAGCTGTCGTATGATCCCACAGTGTAATGGCGGAACAACCTTTTGGCTCGTTCTCCACGACTCTCTGAAACATAAAATGACTTGATTCAAAGTGTGAAGAAAAAAAATAAATCTAAACACCAGCTTTTAGCAGGGGGTATTTCTTTAAATTTTGCTAATTTACTAACTTGCTTCAAGTTATATATTTAGTTTGAGTCCAATGCTAAGAAATTAGCCTTGGCTTCGAGCAAAATATTTAGCTTAAATCCATTATCGTGAAGCTAAAAAGCTTGTTTGCTAACTAAATATTAAGCTTAGAATAAATGTTTAACTTGAAATAAATATTAGCTTTAAATATTTAGGTTTAAGGCTAAATATTTAGCATCAAGCTAAAAAATTAAAAGTCTAAAACACTAAAGCCTCTGCAGGGAATTTTTACCATCAGATTTCAGAATGGGATACTTTTTAGCCATAGCTAATTTATTAATTAGCTTCAAGCTAAATATTTAGCTTCAATCTAATTACCTTGAAGCTAAAAAGTTTGTTTTTTAATTAAATATTTAGCTTGAATGTAATTATTTTGTTATTTAGCCAGGTAAGGCTAATTTAGCTCAACAAAGATAATTCAGCTTTGTTAAGCTAAATTAGCCATAGCTAGCATAATTTTTTTTGTTTATATAAAACAATTTAAACAACTTAAAAGACAGCTGTAACTGAAATTAATCTAATCAAACATTTCTCTTAGTGTTGGACTAAACAATATTCGATATGTTTACTCATGTTGGGCTCTTTGTGTTTGTTCACCTGATCGGTTGTCCTGACTTCGAAGCACCACTTCCTCCACGCAGTCGGAGGGGAACCAGCCCGTGCGACCTCTGACCGTCCCCTCCCAGTAGCCGCCCTCGCCGACGCTCAACACTAGGAGGAAAAAAGGTCAGCAGGTCAAATACAGAAAACCCAACAGACACAAACAGACTCACACAGAAAACGAGGAGAACAGAAATGAAAAGACATCCAGGGTTATGCAGACAGGAAATTAAAAAACACACACAGACGGACATGCAAACTCCCTACATACTCACCAAGACATACATACCTGGCGACACTTTAGACTCACTGACAAACACACAAATATTCATACCTGCAGACATTAGATATAAACATATATGGAGACCTTACACTCTCGTTAAGATGGTTCAACGAACTCATGTTCACCCAGAAAACAGGACATGTTTCCCCTAAATTAGCTTAGTTGAATTAAAACTCCTTCATCGCTCTCCCTTCCCTCCGTCGAAGCAAAAGTATTCCCACACTTTTCACTTCTGGCTACTTTAAAGGTAAAGCTGCAGACGTTAGGGATACCAGCTTCTTACATTTAGACATTTTCCTTTATGAAACAGTTTCACCTCATTGAGATTTGACAAAGAGCTAAATATTTATCTTCAAATTAAAGAAATGTTTGCTAACTAAATATTTAACTTGAATGTATTTGTCTAGATGCTAAATATTTAGTTTGAAAACTAAATATTTATTTTGAAGATTAAAAAAATTATTTGCTAACTAAATATTTAAAGAGAAGCTAAACAAATGTCTGCAAACTTTTTTGTTTCAGGCACAATTTTTCAGATTTGTATTTGTAAAAAAAATATGGTGCCAGTGTCACTTATTAAAATTAATAAGTAAAACTTGATGTCAGCGATTGTGACGAAGTAAAACAGAAATAAATTCAGAGGGATGAATAAGTTTTCCAGGCATCGTAGCCGCTTCATTCCTACCTTTTCATCCCACATCCCTGCCCTCTTCAGTGAGTTTGTGATCATAACAGACGAGATGCAAAACCACAAACTCCCAAAAGGAGGTTTGTGATCAGGAAGTGATGTCACAATGTGGAAGAGCTTCACCTTTGACCCTGTCTCCTTTACTGAAGCTGATCTCGCGCTCGCCCTGAGCGGAGTGGGACCGCGTTGCTACAAAGACCCGTCCTGGGACGGCGCTGTAGAGGCGTCTGCGCTGGCCTGCGGTTTGGATGGTGGTGGTGGTGGTGGAGGTGGAGGTCGGGGGAGGCCTAGTCAAAGTCAGGAGGGGATTAAGGGGAGACTTAACAAACATACAGGCGTTTAAATTTATCACTTAAACTGGTTTGGTTTAAACAACTAAGAATCTGTAATAAACTTTACTTGAGCTTTTTAGAGTTTATTTTATTCACTAATATCTAAATTGTTACTAAATTTGTCCAACTCATTTTTTAACTGCACAAAATCTGATCAAGTATTTTTTATAGTTTCTACTGCAAATATCTCAGTGCACTTTAATTAAGACAAAACTAACTTATAAGTAACTTTTCAGGAACATATAGGAACATTTTTTTTTAAGTAAATAAATCCTTAATGTTGATAATCTGCCAGATTATTTAACTTATAACAGAGAAAAATGTTTTGTTATAAGTGAAATAATCTGACAGTGGAACTGGTACGTTGTTTATCAATATTCACTCAAGTCATCGTCCGTCCAAGTCGGAGTCAGATTTAGCTTCCTGCTCGTCCTCAGCAGGAGGAGCAGCCAGTTTGCAGCTCACCCCCGTCTCTGGCTCTGCCGGCTCCGGTCCTCCTTATCTCCGATCCGTCCGCGGGACGGGGACCGCGTCCTCGCTCCTCTGGGGCTGCTGGAGCTGCGCAGGGTTCCTGTGTGTTTATACCCCTGAGAGGAGGGGGAAAGGGGGGGGGAGGGGAAGAGAAGGGGAGGAGGGGAGAGGAGAGGAGAGGAGTTTTCTAAAACATTTTCTAAATCTGCCTAAATTTATGCTATACAAATATACAATTTCTTTAGATTTTTCATCTTTATTTTCTTTGCAATGTTTCTAAAATAAACCTTGGATATTATATATTACAAACATCAAGCCACCCAGTGTTGTACATTAATGAGATCTAGTTATTTTTTTTATTGTTTACTTTCTCTTTCTCTGTTCTTATGTTGGTTATGGTCATTTATATTTTTAAAAAATAGAAGTTAGAGATCTAAAGTTGAATTTACTGATCAACTAATGATGAATTAGTTAATCAATAAGTTTCCATTTCCTCAAAAAACTGAGTTTTCTCTTGTTTCAAGATGGCCGACGACCATATTTCTGTTATATAAAAGGAGAAACACATCAATGTATCTTCATTTTTGTCAGTATGAAATAATGACTGAATAAAAAAAACACTGTCATTTTGTCGCATTATCAAATGTAGACATATTTTTAAAAAATGTGGTAAAAGAAGGAGCTTTTAGGTTGCTGAATAGAAAAATAACCAATGAATGAAAATAATAAAATATGTGAATCGATTTCAAAAGTTGAACATCTTCAATTTTTTAATATCAGAAATTTCAGGTTTTTTTCTCGAAAATCTCTGAGATTTATCTCAAAATTTCTTAGTTTCTCAACACAAATTTGACCTTTTCTTCTAGAATATTTCTGAGATTAATCTCAAACTCTTTTCTTTCAGCAGAAAACTCTTTTTTTTTTCCTGTCACGTGCCGTCATAGTGTCAGCGATCGATACCTGCACAGAAACGATGTTGGTGCTCGGCGCGTTGGGGACGGCCATCCAGTCCGGCAGATTCATGCTGCTGTCGCTGTTGGCCCGCAGAAACGGGTGGGGGTGGGGCACCGCCAGCGTCCGGGTGCTCTCTCTCCTCTGGGGGGCGTACTTTGGAGACTCCACAAAGGGAACTAGGAGGAAAACATCCAACAGATCGTCACAGATCCCTGCAGCCATGGAGACGAATTTCTGTTTTAAGTCAGAACTTCTTTCCTAACATTTTTGTTCTCCATTCATCAGGTGAGTTCAACAAGGTGAAGGGCAGAACAGAAACTAAGAGGAAAAACAGACTAAATCCAAAACACCACAACCAAAAACCTTCAAAAAGTGTGAGGAAGAGAGGCCATAAAGTAGAATATTACAATAAAATTCTACTTTATGCTGCATGGAAGCAAATTAAAGATTTGATCATCGTAAACAGATGTTGGCAGCACTTACCCACATCTGTGTCCCGGTGGTTTTTTATAATCTCCCCCAATTCAAAATGCCCAGACATAACAGCCACCTGGTCAAAGCAATAAATAAAACATGAAATACGTAAAAAAAAAACAACTTGCTGCCAAACTACCAGAAAACAAATTTAAAAACATTAAACTCAGAACAGCAGTTGATGCTGATCATCCAGTTTCAAATTACTATTTTCTTTAATTATGAAATAAAATGCAGTTTTATAAGGTGAAATATTTTTCTGCACATGACTGGCTGCCATTTTCTGCCATTTATTTTACTTTAGGTAATTTATTGATAACTTTTTTTATTATTATTTAGAACAGAAATTAAAATTAGATATAACTGAGCTAATATTTTACCTTTTACAATTACCATCAGCCAGGATATTAAGGTAAATAAAAACAGGAATTCCCTGCACCTCCTCCAAAAAATACATATGTAAATGTTTATTTAATTGGTAATTTAAATAAAACTATGAAGAAACAAAACACTGAATAATTTTTTAGATACTTATTTTAATGTGCCAGTAATGTGTCAAAAAGACACACATTTAAATGTTAAATGAATAAATAACACTGAAAATTATTAAGTGGTAAATTTAAATATTAATTACTTAATATTTCCTGTTTCTGTTCATCATGAAACAATTTAAACTGTTGATATTGCTCATCAAATTCACCCTAAATCTGTTTAAGTTAAATATTTTACATGAGTCATCATGCGTCATCTAATGTTTGCATGTCCAGATTTATTTAAATGAGCCTTTATATATGTGAGTATTGATTAATTAGCATTATGTTAAATTGATTTATTATGAAAAAAATAAAAACATCATGCTTGGTAAAGACATAATGAATAAGAAATTAATCTATTATTTGAGTTTATTTAATGAACTGCAGTAATGTTTAGAATAAATGTGCATTACAAACATTTTTTAATAAACTATAACCAAACTAAACTGATTGGTAATCATTGGATTTTTTTTGTTTCTCATTTTTCTGCATTAGTAGATTTGTTGGCCAGACGTCACCAGGCCTCACTCTTCCCGGTTTTATCCTCGTAAACCTTCCTGCTGATGAACAGTTCGTTATCTGATGAACTGTTCGTTCATTTCCAGTTCACCTGGAACGGAGTCTGGCCGCTGTTGTTCTTCATGTCTTTACTGGCTCCTCGGTACAGCAGGATTCGTGCACAGCTTTCCTAAAACGAACATGGCAGATTAAAGTTCAGGCTGAGAAACACATTTATAATTCACAAAAAGAACAAGGAATAAAAACAAAACATGAAGGAATATTTAAATGAAAAAAGTTAAATTTTTCACACAATTAACATGAAATTTGTCTGTATGCTAATCAGCTTCATGTGTTGCTTTGTTTCTGAACTGAACACTTTCATTTCTTTAATTGAACACCATTTTGCTTTCTTAATTGAACATGTACTTTTTACCTGAACACTGTTTAGTGCTGGAACAGAGTACCTTGTTGTATAAAGCACAGATGTGCAAGGCAGTGTTTCCAGAAGCGTTCTGGGAGGAGGAATCCGCCCCGTAGAAGAGCAGGTGCTCCAGATGCTGCGAGTTCCCGTTTTGGCAGGCCTTCGCGCCGTCAGGATCAGGAAACAGAACCGGAGGAACCACCAAGAGGAGGAAATCAGAAACACAGAAAACAGGAACGGTTGTAATCTACCTGTTGGATTATCTGGTTTGTTCCTTTTATGGAATTTTATTTTTACACAATAATTTCCAGTTGGAGGGAATTTTTCTCTTACTTTTGTGTGTTTTTACAGTCAGTCTGATATGATGAGTAACCGCCTTAACGAGGTGCTGATTTCACACAGACAGACATTTGAGGAGGAGCAGCAAAAGCAAAGGATCTCCTGGATGGGGTCATCCAGGAGATGTCAATGTAGAATACTGAGCTGTCATGATAGTCGTGTATGGCATCAGTCTGCAGGCAGAAGCCTTTTCAGATTCACTGTGGGACTGACTGCTACAGGAGACCCTTCTCAACCAAAAACAACAACAACATCCAGAACAAGTCTCTGGAGAAACGAGTCGGGATGACAGTTAGGTTCCCAGATGGACGGATGGATAATGATGAGGAAGATGCTGATGAAGATGGCGTCTACCTTTCTGCTTCCTGTCGTTTCCTGATCAGAGCGGACGGATGGTTGGAATGAAGGATGAAGGAAAGATGGAGACAAACTGGAACACAGAGCAGATCTGAACTCAAACGTCTCGGTTTCCTCCAAATGGAGCCGATAACTTCCCTCTGCTCCGGTCCGGGCCGCCTGAACGCACCTGATGCGTCTCGTCCCAGCCGTTCTCGTCCCTGATGCCCAGCTTGGCGCGGTGGTACAGCAGCGTTTCACAGCAGGAGGTGTCGCCCCCTGTTAGCACAGTGTGGTAGAGCGGGGTCAGCCCCCGCCGGTCCTTGTAGTCTGGAGACGCACCCAGAGAGAGCAGGACCTGCAGGAAGAGACGAGGGAGCTCACGATGATGATGGAACACGACGCTTGGAAGAAGATAAAACCAGGAGCATGTAGCTTCAGTTTGGGTCCAAAAGGCTCTGAAAACAAGCAGCTTCATTCTGAATCATGTGGATTTTATCATGAGGTACAAATGAGGATAAATCTTGTTTCTGACGCTTCAGAAGTAAAAACTTGTCTCTTCT
>NW_006800073.1:1035708-1037237 GCF_000485575.1 Poecilia formosa
TCATTTTTCTGCATTAGTAGATTTGTTGGGTCCAGTTTGGGTCCAAAAGGCTCTGAAAACAAGCAGCTTCATTCTGAATCATGTGGATTTTATCATGAGGTACAAATGAGGATAAATCTTGTTTCTGACGCTTCAGAAGTAAAAACTTGTCTCTTCTGTTTGGGGTGCCATTTGTAAAGTTACACTGTAAAAAATGAACAGCAGTATTTTTGAATTATTTAGCCTGTCAGAGAAAAGATAAATGTTCATTTTGTTAATGTTTTCATCATGTTGTTCATACATTTATAATGTCAGAGGTCCAAATCACAAAAATGTATTCACAAGCTAATTATAAACTAAATACTTAGTTCCCATCCAAATGTTTAACAATAAAATGTTTAGTTTGGAAACTACGTTTATTTTGAAAACCAAAAATTTTGCAAAAAACCCCCCCAAAAAACAAACAAACAAGTATTTAGCTTGCTAACTAAATATTTAAGCTGCTAGCTAAATATTTAGGTAGTGAAATTAATACTTACCTTGTGTGCTAAAAAATAACCTGGGAAGCTAAATATTTGGTATGAAAAATAAATATTTAGTTTGTTTTCCAAACTATTTAGTTCCAAAGTAAATGTTTATTTTCCAAATTAATATATTTAATTTTCAAACCAAATATTTAGAAAACAAGCCAAATATTTAGCTTGCTAACAAATAGTTAGCAAATAAGCTATATATTTAGAACTGAAAGCTAAATATTGTTTTCAAACCAAATATTTAGCTTTCACAATAAATATTAAGTCAGTAAGCTAAATGTTTAGCTGACAACCTGAGTAAGCTACATTTTTAGCTTAATTGCTAAGTATATAGTTACCTAGCAAAAGTATTTAACCTCCTAACTAAATATTTAATTTGAAAAATAATTGCTTAGTTATTAAATATTTAGGTTGTGAAATAAATATTTAGTCTGGAACATTAACAGTTATAAATGCATGCGTAACATGTTGACAATAAGTCATAAATTGTTTTATTTTTTCCAGTGTAACTGCGCCGTGCCTCTGACGTGGCAGTTTTCTGGGAGCAGGATGGAGACGGAGTGAGTGTTTACCAGCAGGGCTGTATGGCGGTGGCCTCGAACAGCCTTGTGAAGCGGCGTGAGTCCGTCTTTGGCACGGAAGTCGATGTGAGCGCCTCCGTCCACCAGGACCCGGATGGCCTCTCCTCCACCTGGCTCACACTGCACTGCCAGCGACAGAGGAGTCTCTGAACACAACACAGGAGGCGCATTCAGCCACAGGAGCCGAGTCAACCTGTTGGCCTCTGGTAGGGAGCCACTTTAGGATTTCAATCAGAATGATCTAATCATGCTGCCAAGAAGCAGGATAAGAGTAAGTAGCACTGGCAATAAATGTTTCTAATCTCTGTACATTTTTGTTTTTCTTTTCCTTTTTCACAGTAATAAATGTAGAAGTTTGATACGAGGACGAATCGGTCACATTCATTCATTAACAACAGTCCAGCAGCAGGTTGGAGGAAACCTGAGTTTGTTGTTC
>NW_006800073.1:1037755-1113573 GCF_000485575.1 Poecilia formosa
AAGTGGATGTGAGCGCCTCCGTCCCCCAGGTCCCGGATGGCCTCTCCTCCGCCGGGCTCGCACTGCACTGCCAGCGACAGAGGAGTCTCTGAACACAACACAGGAGGCGCATTCAGCCACAGGAGCCGAGGCAACCCGTTGGCCTCTGGTAGGGAGCCACTTTAGGATTTCAATCAGAATGATCTAATCATGCTGCCAAGAAGCAGGATAAGAGTAAGTAGCACTGGCAATAAATGTTTCTAATCTCTGTACATTTTTGTTTTTCTTTTTTCACAGTAATAAATGTAGAAGTTTGATACGAGGACGAATCGGTCACATTCATTCATTAACAAACAGTCCAGCAGCAGAAGCAGGTTGGAGGAAACCTGAGTTTGTTGTTCAACAGGAATGGATGGATGGATACAGGAACACTTACACTTTGAGGAACAAAAATATTTAAAGTATTTCCAGCAGAAATGAGGTTGTCATGGTAACAGTAAGTTTCCAGTGTTGCTTTTGGTAAGCAGGAAAATTGCTGAATCTTTGTCTTTGCTCATCTTCTGTGGATCTCAGGTATAAATCTAATACAGCTGGCATGTATTAACTAGACTTCTTCAGGTGTTTCTCCTTCAGAACTTCTTCTTCTTCTTCTTCCCTTCGACGGAAATGAGGCGCCTCCACCACCAACCAGACCGAAACCAACAGAAACTAATTATCTCTAATTAAAGACTCTGATTCTCCGGCATCTGGACGTCATGAGTAGGTAGAGTAAAACATTTTTATCCGACAGTCCCTCTCTAAGCTCTGTGCTGGACTTTAAGAACAGCTCTGAATCGTTTAATTACGACTCTCTGCTGCCCCCATGTGTCCAGCAGCGGCAGCACGTTTCACACGCTTCTCTCCGTGTTTTGACACCCGGTCCCACAGCGGCTGGAGCGGCTCCGAGCAACACGCCTCGGCTGTAAATGAGCCGTCTGCCGCGGCCCTTAAACACCGGCAGGATCCGGGAAAAGCCACCAGTTAGCGAGCCGGCCTGGCTCTGATCTCCAACCAACTGTTGGGACAACAGCCGACAGAGCCGAGGGCAGAAAACAGAAGGTTTTATTTCTGCTTGGAAACGCTCTAAAGGTTGAGATTTAACAGCTGAGGCGTCAGGTCACATAGCTGCTTAAATCTATTCGCAGCTTTAAGACATTTTGAATTTTTGAAAAGGTAACACAACTGCAGCTTTACTGTTTTAGTGGCTCTCAAAAATGTTACATTTTTATGTTAAAACATCCCACATTAAGGATGCAAGTCCTCATTAATGAGTAAATCTAAAGTTGATTACTCTTATCAACTAACGATTAACTAATGATCGTTTCTTAAAAACCTTAGTTTTTTCTTGTATCGTTTTCTCTTGTACCAAAGTCCAACCGTCTTTTCGAAACTTTTCATATGCTGCATTGTAAAAACACCTTAAATTTGAACATTTTTGTGTGTCGGCTGAGTGAGATACTGACTAAATAAATAGAAAATTATGGTTTTCTCACCTTGTTAAACTTAACCAGTCTTCTAAATTAGCCGTGCTTAATGGCGTCATGTCTTTTTATATTTTTCCGAGTTATCCACTCCGCTTTTCTGTCATCACATCCTCCAGCGCTATGAAGGTGATAACTTAAAGAGCTTGTCAAGTGTTTTAATTCATCAAAGAACCGCATGAGTTCTTTTTTTAATTAAAAAGCACTCGGTTTGGACCGTTACACTTTGGTTCTACACAAAGAAGGCTCCGCCATCTTTGTTTCTGTAGCTCCGGTTAAGGAAGCCTATCAGCGGCGCCCTCTGCTGGACGGAGGCCAAACTACAACACTGAAAGAAGGTCTTAATGGATGTTATTAGTTAATCGACTGGAACTAATTTCAATCTAATAAACCATTAATCTACAATAAATCACATTCCAAAGGTATCCTGTACAATTAAATTAAAAGTGAAACAACTGTGAACACAATAAACATTTATAAAAAGTGGAATAATCAGGTTGAATAACAACTAATCTGTCACTAAAGCAGCTTTCCATTTAACTTCAGAACTCAGTCTCTTTTGGCAGGAGCGCAAAATGTTTCCTGCCACCACCACGTTTCACTTTGGATATAGTGTTTTATTGTTAACCCTGTTAACCATCATGAATGACATTTAATACCTGGATCATAACAAAAATGCACAAAAAACCGACGCCAAACAGCAGCTAATTAGGAATGACAGCAGCTAGTTAGCGGTAGCCTCAACTGCCAAAACACACAGAATCCAAAGAAGATGATGACTCAAAACTTTTTAAGAAAGAATTGTAGAGACATTATGATTGAAAATAAAAAAAAATAGTTAGAAAAATTGTAAATATGTCGCCTCTGCCACATTAAACACTGTTGGCGGCTAACCTGACCCCTTTCTCTCTAGATGGGCTGCTACATCCAGTGTAGCTGTTAGAAAACATAAACATCTGCTGTGCAGCTCTCCTCACCACCAGTGTCAGGATCCTGGTAGTTTGGATCCAGGCCCTTGTCTATGAACTTGGCCATCTTGTCCACAGCACTGGTTTGGATGTAATCCATGAATTTCTTCAGACTGGCCTGCGTTAGTAGAGGGAGTGTTAAAACTGTCAGATCTAATGTTCTGGTCCGATATCAGAGGTGAGAAATAAAGGATTTCTTACCTTGGTGTGCAGCTTGGCCAGTTGCTTCTCATCCAGATTGGTCTGTTTGTAAACCCTGGTTTTATACCGGAACTAAACCGGCGACAGAAACGGAGAAAAACAAACAATGCTGTTAGCATTAGCATTGTTAACACTGTCCAACTTTTGACCCACGAACAGAAAAATGGGGAGCGCAAACTTATTGTAAAGCCAATTTTTTAAATTTATTCCCCACAGAAGATAAGAAAGAAGATGCCTCATATATTTAACACTCCTTAAAGCTGAAGTATGTAACTTCTGTAAAAAATATTTTTTCACATATTTGTTTGGACTATCACTATCTTGTGACAAATAACCAGGGGAAAATTTTTTTAGCTTGTCTGTCTTCTTCAAGCGCTAACTAGAAACAACCAATCAGAGCCAGGAGGCGGGTCTTAGCGCTGTCAATCACAATCTTGGCCACTCATCCTCCCCACCCCATTTGTTTTCTGCCACGAAGTAGCTAGCATAGCCTCTTGTGAATGCTAAGCTACTTAGCATAACTACTGATAATGGCAGATAAACTGGTTTTCTGTAATAGTTAGTTTTTTCTCCACCATTAGCCCATTTATTAGCGAGTATATGAGGTTGATTGACAGCACTAAGACCGTCCTCCTGGCTCTGATTGGTTGTTTTTGAACGGGAGCGGTTCATTTCTTCAGATGGTAATAGCAGCTCATGGAGGTGGAGGGGGAAATCAATCTTTTCAGAGATTATCTGTCTCATATTACCCTGTCATGACATGGTGACAGTTTTAACAAACATTCCTTATATAAGCTGCATCCTGCAGTTTTAATCCAATCTGTTTTTGCTGCACTAAAGAACAGCAGTGACATCTTCAGGAAGAACAGCGTATTGCACATCAGGCAGAATTAGTACCTCCAAATATGGCACCCCTTTCTCAAAGGATTGTGGGTACTCTCTGAGCGGCCTCTCCTCCTCCAGGAACTTGGCGTCGTGTCCGTCGGTGGCGGGCTGGAAGAGGCCGTAGTTCAGCACGTCTCGCAGCGATTCGGTCAGAGAGCAAAGCACCTGCTGCTTGGCCTTCCACACAGTGGCGTCCGGGTTGAACCGCAGACATTTCTGCAGGATAAACTCAGTTAAGACGACAGAAACATGTTTATTATTCTGATTAATCAAGAAAGTGATCAATAGTTCTGCTTAATGGAAAACAGCATCGTTTTATGAATGGAGAAACTTTGAACAAATAAGAAATGCATTTTATTTGAAATCTGAACCTAAACCTGACTCAATTAGGATGAAATGATCTGTGAAAAGATTCCTTCCTATCCTTACTGATAAAAGTATAACTTCATAAGATGCTCATCATTCCTCATTTTCATTTTTTATATTTTTTTTGTGTTGAAGTTCTTGTTAAATTACTACTTCTTTCTTCCATTATGATCTTATTCTTGTAAAAGAGTATATAAATTTAAAAAAATCACAGCCTGGCCCTTATATCTGTTTGTATAAAGTTCAAATAAATAGAAATTAAATGTCCAAAAACCAAAAATTTGATTAGCTACAATTGTTCATGTTTTTATATTAAACTTCGTCGCGCTTACTTAGGTCCGTACAACTGAGTATTAGAAAGAATCAAAAAATAAAATTACAAGAATAAAGTCAAAATAATATGAGAATAAAAAACATTACAACTTTACTTCAGTGTCCTAAAAGTTGTACATGAATAAAGTGATATGATTTATTCTCATAATGCTACGACTTTATTCTTGCATTATTTCAACCTTATTATTGTAATTTTACAACTATTCTTGTAATTTTATGACATGTAATGTCATTTATTTTTATTATTTCTCAGTGTGGCCCTAAAAGTCCATCATAGTTTCGTTCTTTGAGCTCAAGCTGAGACGCCATGCAGTCCGTAAACGCAGTGACTGAAGGTTTGGTTCCGGACATTCAAAACGCCCGGCGGTTATGGAGTTCAGTCAGCAAAATGCAGCTGAAGAGCCGCCGCCTGGCGGGCTCAGGTGGGTTCTGGAGCTGCAGCCCGGCCGGCTGAGTTCTGTGTTCTGATCCGTCTCCTCCGGTCCGGTCTGCCTCTGACCTTCAGGCAGCAGCGAGGCGAATCTGGCCCATGCAGAGTGCAGCAGATGCTGGGATTGCTCTCTCACACAACGCTCATTGAGTGTGTTATTTATCTCAACATCACACACACACAGACGCACGCGCACACACACACACATTGACACGAATCACACGGGGGGGAGGAGAGAAAGGAATGCTCCCAGTTTATTATTCGTTTCTTTTTTTCTGTGCATCTTCTCGACTCCGATTGAGCACAGCCGACACGGTCACCACGGCAACCGGTTCATTAGCGGAGCAGGATGCTTGTTGCCATAGAAACCTCCCTGTGTTCCCTAGGATGTGGTACCGCGATGGTGCGCCTGTGTGAGCACGTGCACAGGCTTTGTTGTGTGAATAGGTGTGTGTGTGTGTGTGTTTCTTTTCTCTCTTTTTTTTTTTACGATTTACAGCACCGCAGATTTAATCCTAATGTTTGTATTACACTAGGTTTTCATCAAACACACACACACACACACACACACAGGCGTATTTACAGTAGCATCAAAGAAGCTGGAGTGAGTCAGTCCCAGCAGGAGGGGATGAATGCTGAGGATTCAGCTGTCGCACTGGGACGCTACTCAAGCTAATACGAGCTAATAGCGGCGCCTAAAAGTTGAGATTTCTGCACTTAATGAAGCATCAAAGTTTCTGGTGAACATACCTCCAGGAAAATTTAAGTTATTCTGCAGCTAAATGGGATTTTTCTCACCCAACTGCCCGTTTTGTAGCTCCCACACAATCTCTTAATTAAGCCCCTGGAGCGCCCTCTGGTGGACAGACAAGGTAACGCTCCTCTGCAGCAGTCAGAACCGAGACGGTTTGATATGATTTATCTCATCTGTGAGATAAAATTACAACTTTAATGTTTTCACAAATTAAAAACATGAGAAGAACAGATGAGTTCAAGAAGATTATAGCATTTTAAATGCAAATTATTCAGGTTTTCTGAGCTAAACCAAAGAGGTTGAAGCACAACTTTAAATAAACGTAAATGTACACATCCTGGAGCTGAAGCAATTAATAGTGATTAATTGATTATTGAAGTAATCGTGAACGAATTTAAAAATCAATTAATCACTAACTTGCATATACAGATTTAAAAAAGCTATTTGCTGAAAGAACAACATATCCAGAGCAGAAATTAAGCCAAAAGTGGGATCGTTTCAACTTCAAATTTTATAAAATTCTCATTTTAAGCATCTTTGCATCCCTCATTAATCAGTTAATCAAAAGAAATGCCTTCACATGTTGATGTTAAATATGTTTTTAGCTGCAGATGCATCCCTTGCTACTAAACATTAAGCATACACTAAATGAATGAATGCTGTGTCGTTGCATTTTAGGCAATAAAAGGTTTTTTCTCTTATTTAAAAAACAAATTAGCTCATAATTTTAAGCAATTATGTGCATAATTTAATGTTGTATAAGTGGTTAACTGAGATTTTAGGCAATTCGATTGTCTGAATATTGATTAATCGTCAGAATAATTCATAATTAATCAATTACTAAAATAGTCATTAGTTGCAGCCGTAGAATATAATTAATATATTTATACATAATTTTTTATCACTTTAATTAAATCCATAAAGTTTAAAAAAAATGCTTCCAGTGTTTAAATTATGAGGAAGGTGCTACTAAATTAGACCTAAGTAAGTCTGACGAGTTGTATTTATAGAAGAAATCATACATTAAACTCACACATTCCACTGTGCATAATGTTTTCAGCGTCTGTGTAAATATTTCATATGATTTCTAGCTTCACATTAACAACTTGATGCTGCATTAATCCCAGTTCTTTTCCCCCCGGTGGGTTTTTAATATCACTCAGATGTGAAATCCTGTCTTGCCTCCTGAAGCCGTGATCACACTTTCCCACTCACAAACGCCCACTCTCTCTGTCCGTGCTGCTCTTTATCTTCCCCTGCCTGTCTCCGTCTCAGACTCCGTCCTCCTTCCCGGAGAGGCTCCGGCGCTTATCTGTGCTGAAATAAAGAGCCGCTCCTCTCCTCCGTCCCTGTGGCCCGTTTCCCTGCAGGTCGAGTCCAGGGGGACGGGAGGCCTTTAATGAGCTCTGCTGTCAAATGCACCAAGAAATTAGGGCTGCAACTCACCATTTTAAAAAACAGTCACATTCTGCAGATCTTTCATTTAATCCTCTTTAAAATACAGTATTAGAATCATATTAAATAAAGGAAATTATGCTTCAACTAACCATTATTTTAGTAATCGATTATTTGATTATTCTGATGATTAATCAATTTAAAAAACATTTAATTCCTTTTCTAAGTGAGGAAAATAAATACTTTATTGCCAAAAATGAAGTAACACAGAATTCATTTAGTGAATGTTTGATCAATTGCATCTGCAGTCGGGTGGGTATTCATCGAATATCATTTATCGTGATAAATCTCCTGTCATGATAATAAATTTGATTTATTGTTGTCATGATAAATTCAAATTAATGATATTCAAAGCCCACAAAACTGTCTGTTGTTGAGGCCATTAGTTTTACTACTTTCTCCACTGAAACATCTATAAATATTAACACATTTCAAAACTTGGTTAAATGCAGTTTGATAACATAAATTATAATTATTTGTGTAACTGGATCCTAAATATGTATATTACAAATAGGAATGTTTTTCAAGAGCGGTATTTGTGTTTGTGGGGATATAATTGCTGTAACACACAGTCACAACCATACAGTTATCTAAATATTTCATAATGAATAGTTCTCATTACGACTTATTACCACAAAATATTGTTATACATTTTAAGTCCATTTTCCCATTTGTAGATAATTGAATGACTAAAGTTGCTTAAATAGTTGTTTTTATGTTTGTTGTTTTTTTATACATAATTTGAACCAGGTGAAGCTAAAATTATGACAAATGAGTTTTGGGTTGAACATATTAACAGACACAGAAGGTTTTTATTTTAAATGCAAAATTTATATTTTTGTAATGTTTTGCCTTAATTACTGCCCTGAATGAGTTGTCTGTATTCTCCAGCTAGTTCACTGGTTAGTAGTTGTTGAGTTAATGAGTATTTCAATAATCGATTAATCACGATTAATTTGATTAAATAACATAACATATTGCTTCCTATTTTCCTTTCCACATCCTTGTTGTTGTGTCTTTCTCCACCAAACTCTGAAGTAGCTCCTCTTTCTTTGTTCAGACGAAGAGCAAATCCATTTCTACTCTCTGCTTTTACTGACCTACAATACTTCCCCTTTCATTCACAAAGACGCTCTGCTCTGTGTCCTGCAGTGCCAAGAGGTTCACGTTTCACACTAAGAATCCATTTTTAGGGGATAGGTTTGTTGTTCCAGGGCACAAATTGTGGCTGGAAGCTTCTACAACGACTGCAAAGACTTCATCTCTAGTCACACAGAAAAGAAAAACCCATTTGCTTCATGCTGTTTAATACACTCAGAAGCCAAATGCCGACTCTGCTGCGTCTTCGTGACTTTGACAATCTAATAAACCTGCAGCCAGTTTGGCGTTTACCCCCCGCTGAGGTGGGAGAGTCATGCGAACCAAAGTTGCGACACACACAAACGTTTGCCTGTCGCTGTGCAAACAAGTGAGTCAATGGACCGTTGGCTTTTTACATGAACAACCAGTTGAAGAGGAGGGACTGGTGCTGAGCATCAAGGCCCACAAACCCAGCAAAGCAATGATTATGCATGTCAGTGTCATCAGCTACGGACTGATGTAACACCAGTGTCATGCCTCTCTGCAGCCTCACAGGCGTTGCAGTAAAGATGCATGAGTTTGTCAGAACGCATCTGCAACAGAGAGCTGAACACAGAAATGGTTCACAAATGGCGACTGGATGATCTTGAGGCTGGTTTTATAAGTTAGCATAAAAAGCAACCAGAAAACAAATAACTTCCAAATTATTTGGAGTGGTCTAGTTAGACCAGAACGGTCTAACTAGCATGGTTTGCATTCTAGTTAGACCAGAATGCAAACTATTTATTGGATATATCAAAACTTTTACTGAGCTACACAGTGGCGCAGCTGTTAGCACTGGAGTCTTGCTGCCCTGGAGGCTTTCTGGGAACGCCAGATGGACGGACGGACTTATGTTTGTGCTTCATTATTAGAGCTTAATTACATAAAAAGTTACATATTTTCAAAAAGCTTCACTGTATTTGTGCTATGTATTTCTCTACAATACATTTTATATATAGTTGATATTTTAAATGTTGTTATATGTGTATATTTAACATAACATTCGTGGCTCAGTGAATGAAGTATTTTCACAGCTTTGCACGATTTTTCTGAAAATCAATTTTAAAAACAATTATGACTCATCTTTCCCATTTTTTCTGAGTTTTATAACAATAACTCAGATAATAACCCAGACTGGTGGGTCTGTAGATGATGTTAATGTTTCCATTTCCTCCTGATCAGTGGTGAAATAGGAAATTACACAAATCCGCTACTAATTCCAAGTGACCACAAAGAAGGTTCTGCTCAGTTAAATCAGGAAGTTTTACCTTGACAGGAGTTTTGTCTGAAGGTTGAAGATGTTGTTTCTGGGTTTAGAGGGTCAGCATAGAGCCCTGGTTCTAACATGACTGTCAGTGCAAAATGATGTCCTTCATAAAATCCTGACCTCCAGGTCTCTTTCCCGTCCTCCTCTCTCCTCGAACAGCTTTACTGCAGGGTGTTGAAGCACCGAAGGCAAATGTACTTTTATGAGGACAGAAGCAGCCCTGGATATTTGAGATCACTCATAAAAATCCCTGAAATCCACATGAAAAATACAACGCACTTGAAAAATGCTCTAGTGAATTTCCACCATTTTAACTGTTTTTTTTTACTTAATAAACTAGGAATTAAATGATTAATTGAATTAATCGTGATTAATCAGTTACTGAAATAATCATCAACTAATTTAGTGACCAAGTAATCGCTAGCTGGAGCATACAGACTCAAAGAAATTTAATTTGATGATTAAAATGAAATACTCAGAGCAGTAATTAAACCAAAACTGTACAAAATATATGTAGCATCCAGTCAATTTTATATTATATTATAGAATATAATATATTATATATATTTATACATTTTGTAACCAAGATAAAAACACTGGTCTGCAGATGTATTACACAAAACTCCCCAACTGGCAGGGTTTTAGCTCCATCTGGTTCAAATTCACTAAATGGCAATAAAATATGATTTTATTGCATTTTATTAATTTAAATGTTCATTTCTTACTTTAAAATGCTTCATATTTTAATATATTTCTAATATTGTTAAAGTTTTTTATGCATTTCTGATATTGTATAAAAAAGGCTTAATTGGTAAAATGAAAAATATGTAAAATGTGCCAGTTTATATCCGATTAATCGATAACTGAAATAATCGTTAGCTGCAGCCCTAAAACAAAAACATAACTAATTATCGTCTGAATCTGAAGCGTTCTGTCGCTCCACGTCTTCCTCCCTCAATTCATAACATCTGCAGTCGCTCCCTGGTCTCATTACTACACAATTAGGCAGCAATTATATTTTATTGAGGGTGAATTAGCTGACATGTGGAACAAAGCAAATATACTGGGAGGATGATGGCATATTAGCAGACATTAAAGAGCAACTGAAGGAGAGAGCAGGAGGAGGAAGGGAAACGGTGCAGATTTAGAGAGAAAAGAGGGGAAAATCAGACAAAGGAGCCAGAATGTGAACATCAGGGGATCTGGTTGTAACTACATTACACCGGAGAGAGAGGAAAGTAGTTTGTTTACCTCATACTCAAAGTAAGAAAGACAAGGAAACATGCTGTTAGGTTATTTAGCTGGGTTTGACAACCAGGCGTTTTAATGTAGCACAAGAGCTGAAACAAATGATTATTTTATTCATCGATTAATCGATTATTGTGATGATTAATCGATTAATCAGATAAAAAAAATTTAATTAATCGTTTTTATACAATATTAGAAATGCAATAAAAGATGCAAATAGATTATTTACTTTCATTTTAAAATATTAAAATAAATATTTTATTTCCTGAAATGCAACAGCAGAGCATTCCTTTAGTGAACGTTTGATGATTGTAGCCAAGGATGAATCTGCAGCCGAAAAATACTTCTACAAAAAGTCCTTTCTGTTCATCAGAATTACACTGTAATAACATTTAAATACATTATTTTAACTTATTTTATTTGAAAAAAAAATATTATGAAAATGTTAAGATTAAAAGTTGGATGGGATTCAATTTTTGCAGGTTCTTTACAAATTCTTGGGAAATTAGCACCCCCTGGAGGCCTTACCTGGGGCCACAGCCCACACTTTGGAAAACACCTGCAGATCACAAATATCACCAAGTAATTTTGTCGAGTTTCTAGTGCAAATTTCTCAGTACACTTGAAAAAAGACAAAACTAACTTACAAGTAACTTTTCAGCAAGAAATTGGAGTTTGGTTTAAGTCAATAATTCCTTAATATTGATCAAAACTACTAGTTCTATTGGCAAATTATGAAACTTGTGGGGAAAATGTCTTATCAATATTAAGGAATTATTTACTTAAAACAAACTCCTATTTCTTGCTCTAAAGTTACTTGTAAGTTAGTTTTGTCTTATTTTAACTGTGCTAAGATATTTTCACTATAAACTAGATCAAAATTAGTTGGTACGATTTTGTGTTTTTGCAGTGCACCTCCTGAATGAACCGTAATTGTGGAGATATTTATTACTTCAGTCTTTTTAGGACTTTTATCTCCGTCTTTTACTCCATCTTTACCTGCAGCTCGTTGTTTGTGGCAGTTCATCTGATTCCTGGAGTACAACCCCGAGCAGACGCTCACATCTTGGACTTAACCTCATATTTACGACTTAAATTTAAAGCCAATTTGTTACAATAAACAGAGAAAGGTGAATTATTTATGGCTGTGTTTAAATACGTCGAGCACACACACAACTAACCACGCACTGCTGCAAGCATCCAACGCTCAGATCAATAATAAATCACACAGCAGCCAGAGGAAAGAGGTGTTCAGTGAGGCATTTACGGTGCACCGGATGGTAAATATAAAATATGCTTTTGCTTCTTTGTAAGTTAGCTGATGAACACATCACAGAGGAACGTAACCTTCAGCTCGTCAAACTCAAAGGTGGTCAGCTTTCATCTACAGATGAGCAACACTTTTCTTTCTTTCTCCTCAATTCTCAGCGCTCCGTGATTCAATTATGAGCGGAGGTTAGCCTCCAGCCATAATTCAGCGGAAAGAAATCCCTCATCATCAGAGAGGTGAGAGCGGCGGGGAAATGCAGGAAGCGTTTGTGTTTGTGAACATGGAGGCAGCTGCATCTCCAACTTGCTCCGCCGTGACGTCAGGCCTCTGAAAGCCAGTCGCTCCCCGAAAAGACGGGCTTTTCACTGCAACGTTTAAAAAGCTCTTTGGCAACTTCAACCAAGTGGCTATGCTTCCTCTCCTTCACCCTCTTTTCTCTCGGTTTCTTACTCCTTCCCAATCCCCTACTGCTACAGTTTTAGGATCAACTTCCTCTCATCCAGATGGCTCTTTTAAACATTTCATCTTCTCCTCCCTGAAGCTAGGTCACCTTGAAAGGTCTTTTAAGTGTTTTAGCAGCTGCTGATGGAATAATCCAAAAACGTCCTCTCAGACTTCGACTTTTTCTTTGCACATTTGATGGAATGGACCAGAAATACAGTAATTTCAGGGTGAATTCACACCAGCCCTGATTAGTCCGCTTTACTCCAACTCCAGTTTGTTTGTCTAGAAAGTCTTCTCAGTCTGGGAGGCGTGAAGTCGCAATCAAACTCTGATCCGCCTACTAACCTGGGTTTCAGTTGATGTAGGGCTGAGTGTCGATATCAATAGTTATTGATTAGGTTTTTGTTTTAAATATCTGAAATATCTGAAATACTGCCAAACTGTTGCTGTGACTTTCCTGTTTTATCCAGTCTTCTCTGTATGTCGTTCTTTTAAAAACTGTTTTTAAGCAGTTATCAGACAAAGTGGCAGAACCTTAAACTGCTGCTGCGCCAGTAACTCAGTAGGCTGTTGCTAGGTAACCAAAGAATGAGTGAGTTGCTAGGTAACCAAAAGAGTCGGTGAGTTAATTGATTCCACCAATCTTACTTATGTTGAGCAGCCAAAGTATTTCCTGTGTCTGCATCTCCCAGAATGCTGTGCGGTTCTGGGTTTGAGTTAAGAGAAATTATTGAATATTCAGTCGGATGTATTATTGATATTGATCACGCATTGTGTATAGAAATGTCTATTCCTATTGATTTATTGTCAAACCCTGGGTTGAAGTGAACTCTGGTGTGGTTTGAATGCCAAGCGGAGATCGCTCCAAACGCAGGAAGTGGCCTACACTGCAGGGCATTCTGGGTAAATGCAACCAACACAAACACACAATTCAATCATTTGAATTCCTCTCTCAGACCGCAACTCAACTTCCTCCATTATTATTATTATTATTATAGTCACAGTTATTGTATGACTTGGAATCCATCTTGGATTCGATGCTCCTGTTCTGTGTGTGGACTGCACTAACCGTTTGCTTTATGTCTGGGATGCCGATGCGAAACACCATCATGGCGATGTGGGCGTCTTCAGATGGCACTGAGTTGGCAGTGCGCTCCTTCAGCCTCCTCTGCTGCTGATTGGCTGCTGCTTGGTGCGTGGGTCCGGGATTGGCCGAGTACGGGTTGGCGGCGTGTCCCGGGTTTCCTGGCCTCATCTGTCGATCCCCGCCGGGTCGTCCCGCCGGTTTGCCCGACTGTCTGTGACCCTCGCCTCTCCCGATCCGAGGCATGCCTCCTCGCCTGACCTCCTCCACCATCTCCTCGTCATCATCGTCTTCGTCTCCTTCCAGCTCGCCGTTCTCCTCTTCCTCCCCGTCCTCGTCGCGCTCATCCTCTTCCATCTCCTCTTCCTCCTCTTCCTCCTCCTCCTCTTCGTCTTCTGCCCCAGGATAGAGATGTCTGCTGTTTCCCAGCATCCTTTGTTGCTCCTCGTCACTGGACAGGGGGCTGAATGGCATCGTCATGGTGACAAAGATGGCGGTTCCAGTGGCAACACCATCATTCCCAGAGAGACACTGACGGGGAAAAGAAGGAAAGAAAGAAAAGTTTATTTGTGTTTCTCAGATGGAAAAAAGAAGAGTGAGAGATGACGACTTCAGGGTTTGAGTGAGGAATTATTCTGAAAAGTTTCCACAAGCCAGTCACTATGGAGCTAAATTGGGACCAAAAAGTTTGCTAAAAAAATTGTTTTGAAATTGAAAAAAAAAATATTTGAGACTGTAAAATAATTTTGAAGCAAAAACAATTTTAAAACTGGAAAAAATTAATTCAAACAGACAAAAAATATTTAAAACTGAAAAATAATTTTGAAACTGAAAAAAAACAAAAATCGCAAAAGAGCTAAAAAATGATAACACTAAAAATTGTATTGTATTATAAAGTAGGGATAAATGAAATACCAGCATTAACATTCATCCCTATTGACCAATTTTAACTGGACATTTCAGTATCAGTCTCTATTTTATATTCAACCCTGTTGACGCAAATCCTTCAAACACGAGAGCAGCTGCTTGCTGCTATTTATGCCTAAACCGTGTATTGAATTCACCTTTATTTAACGTATTTTCAGTATAAATTCAGCTGATGTGTTAAAGTCTGTGAGGTTCAAACTAATGGTAGCAGTGGAAGAGCTGCACAGATTCACAGCTCAGGTGGGAGAGTCATAAATCTATTTCTATGGCAAATGGAAGTAATTTTTACAAATTACCAAAGGAAACACATTTCATGTTTTGAAAACACACTTTTCAGATTTCCATCCTGTTTCACTTTCCTTCCACTTTGCATTTATGCACGTCTTTATGTTTCTAAACCATATAAAATCTTATTAAAAAAATACATTTAGGTTTGTGGCTGTAACACCAGGTATAAACCAGTGTCTGCACATTAAAAAAGACAATTTGTTCCCTTTTCTGTCACCGGAAATATAAAAATCCAACAAAGCATTTTAACAGACAGATAAAATGATTGAAAATGCAGCAGATGAGCAGCTGACGGAAGCTGAATCACTTCAGTGTCTGTCAGGCCGGAGGAGGTGTTGAAATAAATGCTTTTCATCTGCTTTACACAGTTGTTCTGTTTTCTGGCTTCCTTTTTCTCTCATTTTCAGAACACAAACAAGACAATATGCTGCCATTGTCACGGGAACAAAACTGAGCTGGAAATTAGTGAGGAAGCAGCTGGAAGGCAAAGACTTGGAAAGCATCAAAGTAACAGGCAACCGAGCGCAATGGAGTATTAGAGACATTATGGATAGAAAAAAATGAATTTAATTTCTACAAAAAACAGTTTGAGATTAATCTCAGATATTCTCTAGGGAAAAAAAATTAATTTCTGAGTTTGAAAAGTTGAAAAAAAAATGCTAGAAACATCTCAGATTGAGATTTATCTAAAAAATTTCTAAAAGGAAATTTGAAATTTTTGAATTTGAAAATTCAAACATTTGCTAGAAAAACTATTAATCTGTTTTTTTAGAAAAAACTTGGAAATTTTTTAATTTGAAAATTCTGAGATTTGATGGGGAAAATCTCCTAAATTTTTGTAGAAAAAACTGGTAAGCTTGTGAGTTGTAAAAGTCAAAACTTTAATTTTCTTAGTTTAATCTCAGAAATTTTCTACTTGAAAAGTCAGAAAAGTGGGGAAAAAAATGAAGGAAAAAGGTTAAAATGCGAAAAGAAACCCCCAAAATTTCCAGAAAAAAAAGGGGAAAGTTCCGAACTGGAAAAGGAAAAAAAATGCCTGAAAAAAAAGCCAATTTAAAAAAAAAACCCAAAAAAAGGCCAAGAAAAAAAATCAGTTTCAAAAGTTTAACATTTTCTAATTCTTGAGATTAACCTTATAATTTTCTCTGATTTTTTCCCCTAGAAAATATCTGGGATTAATCTCAAAATGTTAATCTTTAGGTGGAAATTAACTACGACTTTTTTATTTTCCTGACTGCCTGTTAGGTTCATGCTGTTAAATCAACATTTCCCCTCTGAAGGACAATAAAGGATTTCTCTCTTCCATCTCCAGGAAGCCTTTAGTGGTGCAGACAACCACCAGACCAGAGCAGAAACTCTGGTCTCCATGTGAACAGACAGGCCTGACAACCCTCACAACATAATAACACACTATTCACACCTCATATGTATAAATGAACCTTTTTGTGGCGCTAAATTTCACCTTCAAGGTCCCAGACATACAGAATCCCCTCCTGCACTGTGGAGAATGAACCGTCAGACTGTTTTTCTAGTCAAAAATCAGCTCAAAAGATGGTTTTCCTCCAGCAGTAGCTAAATCCTTGGTTCTTACAATGAAAAGACTTGCATCTGCACAATTTCATGTTTAAAAACGGCTCATCAAAAGTCCATTTCAATTTAAAATCTCCTCATTATTGCTCATAATGAGGAAGCTGAATGTTTAGGTAAGAAACCGTCATGTCTCAGTTCCAGATCAGTGATGAGACATTTTTACATCTGCATGGAAAATGTAAAGCGGCAAAGTGGTTTGTAATTACAGCTACTTGAATAAATTTGTGTAATTACATCAAATTAGAGGCTTCCTCGTTTACTTTTTCAGTTTTTCTCTGCAGATATTTCTGACATCTCTGGTTTCTGATTGGTCGATCCTGCGTGAAGGATTGAGGCTGTTTGTTATTCAGCCGTTCGGTTCTGCGGATCCTGAAGCGCTGCGCCGAGCCAAGCACAGGCCTTCAGGGACAGATCGGTAATCTGACTCACTCTGAAGTGGCTTTTTGGCTCTGAGGGGGCCACAGTGGATGATTTATTTATTTTATATTTTTAAAGGAAGAGACGTTACATCTGCTCTGCACACATGCAGAGAACTGTTACTTCCTTTTCAGAGGTTTGGTAGGGTTACTTCAGATTATTTCTGGTCTCTATTTTGCTTTAGACAGCACATTTACATCATGTTAGATAAATCCCAGAGCAGGGTTGTCCAAAGTGTGGCCCCGGGGGCCGTTTGCAGCCCTCTGAGGGATTCTGTGCGGCCCCCTGTCCTCAATGCAAGACACTTTTTCATCTGTGATAAATAAGTACCACCTTAAATATGAGGTACAAAAAACAGACGTTTCTGCAATCGTCTTAGATTTGGAGTAACTAGAACCACAAACATCGACTTACTTTTACTCAAATGCAAAGCAACAGGCCAAATAAGAAAATAATCAACCCCAAAAAGTTAATCGTTGATCTGAAATTTAACTTTAGTTTATTATTGAGCAGATAAAATTCTTTTTGCAACCAAATGTTCTTTCAATGCAAATATTTTGGCCGTCTTTGCAAAAACCACTGGATCCTTAAAAAACCTGTAAAATCCAGAATATATTTACGATTAATCGGATTAATCGATTATTAAAATAATCATCATTTAGCAATCGTTTAACAGTTAACTGGAGTATGCAGACTCAAAAAAAAGGCAATTTAAAGAACAAAACACGCAGAGCCAAAAAAGTACCAAAAAAAAAAAGACATATTGTGTACAAGATTTTTAAAAAAATCATTTTTGGTAAATATATTCCAACAAAACTCCTCAAGTGGCTTAGTGTCAGCTCCATCTGGTTCAAATTCAGTAAAATAATAATAATAATCCTATTAAGCACCTTTTGCTGTCTAATTATTAATTGTTTAATCCAAAAATAATAAGTAAAAAATGTTGACCTTTTCACATAAAGTTAGATGTACTTTTTAGCTGCAGATGTAACTCTGCCACAACTAAATGAATGTTCACTAAATGAATGTTATATTATTGCATTTTGGACAATAAAATACTTATTTTCTTATTTACAAAAATAATTTAACTATTTATTTGTATTTTGTCATGCATTTTAAATGTTGTATAAAAAAAATCCAAGTTGGTTAAATGAAAAATCCACAGAAAATGCCAACTTTTTAACCAGATTAATTGATTAATCAATAAAATTAATTAGTTGCAGGCCTAGTTAGGTGATTTTCTGGAGTTTCGAGCACATTAAGGGCATAAAATAAGCACCTTAATGGTAGGAATTAAGCAAAACATAAACATAAGTGTCAGCCATTACATTACAAGTAGTTCATTTAATATGAAGCAAAGCTAACGAGCCCTCCAGTATCAAGCTGTTTCTGAGGAATACCACCAGAGGAATGTAAGAAAACTCAATAAAAATCAAAGCAAGCCTGTAAAACATAACAGAGAAGAGATATCAGGGGAGGAGAGACATTAAATGAATGAAGGAGACGGCAGCAGTCAGAGCAAACTGGAGGGGGACGAAGGGGAGAGCCGGCAGGTTTCTGCAGACCTGTCAGAAATCTGACCAACCGGAGAACGGTGCACACACAAGAGATGATTATAATGTGAAGAAGCCAGCGCTTTGCATAGTGCTGAGTAATCAGAGATAGGCAGAGGCTTTGGAGGAAGCGGCGGGGTGCGGGATGCAGAAGGTGAGCAGCAGAACACAGTCAGCCGACGGAGCAAAGCAGAAACTAGTGAGGAGAGTCGGTCCCAGAGTTGAAGGACAAACACAATGAGAGAGACGGATTAAAACAACAAACTGCATTATTGAGCATATGCAGAGTTAATCCTGGGATGCTAATTAGAGCTGTGACAGCTAATGCATTTGATTGGGAATTAAATAATGTCATTTAACTTAACTTTGTTATTGATTAATCAACTATTCTGATGATTAATCGATTTAAAAAACTGTCACATTCTGCAGATCTTTTATTTAAGCCTTTTTTAAATACATTGTTAGAATCAAATTAAAAGAAAGGAAATTATTCTTCAACTATTTTAGTAATTAATTATTCTATTGATTATTCTGACGATTAATCAATCGATTAATCAAATTTTTAAAAATTGTCAAATTATGTAGATTTTTCATTTAACCACAAGCCTTCTATGTACAACATTAGAAAAACATTAAAAGAAGCAATAAAAATATTCTAATAATTTCTTAAATAGAAAAATAAGCACTTTATATAAAATGCTGCAAAGGATACATCTGAAATTAAAAACTAACTGATTGTTCTGCTAAACGGCCACGTCCGTTTGTAAACCACTCACAGATGCTGTTTAATATTCAAAAATATTTCAGTTTGACTGAGGAACAGACAGACGGTCCTGCAGTCATGCTGCTTGTGGCTAAAAATAAAAGTTAAAGGGAAGTAGCAGAATGTTGCAAAGAAAAGACAATGACTAAGTGCCATAAACGGAAAGAATTCAACAGCAAATTGGAGTAAAAAGAGACTTTAAAGATTCAGACACGATAGGGAAGTAATAGTTTGGCAGAAATTAGAAGCACAATTAGGGAAATTTAGAAACTACTTCACCAAACAGTCAAGTTGGGACTCTGAGAGGAAGCCGAAGTAACCAGAGAACCTCTGCTTCACAGGGATGCAAACTCCATGCAGAGAGACGCCAGACCGGGAATTTAACCAAGAACCTACTTGGTGTCACTGCTAGCAAAACCTCCACATCCAGACCTTAGAATAAAAACATAAACAGCAGTAATTTGGGTTATTTCGCCTGTCAAAAGAAAAAAAAAATAAAATGTTAATTCTTTCAGTCATATTTTCAACATGCTGTTCATTAATTCATAAATGTCAGTTTCAAATTAAATATTTAATTAGCAGGCTAAATATTAAGCTTACAAACTAAAGATTTAGTTCAAAACTAAATATTTAGCTAGCAAGCTAAAGCTTCAGTTTAAAAATACTTAGCTAGTGAGAAATATTTAGTTTTAAGTTAAATAGTTATGGAATTAAATATTTCAGCTTCAATCTAAATATTTAGTTAGCAAATTAAATATTTAGCTCTAAGCTCAACATTTAATTAGCAGGTTAAATATTTAGTTAACAAGTCAAATATTTTAGCTTCAAATTAAATATTTAATTAGGGAGCTAAAAAAATCAGGCAAAAACAAAATATAAACATTTGGCTTCATACTGATTACTGAGTTATGAAACTTAAATTAAATATTTAGTTACTTAACTAAATATTTAATTGCTTAACTAAATATTTAGTTAGTGATTTAATATTTAGCTTGTGAGTTAATATTTCATCATCAAACTAAATATTTTGGGAGCAAACTAAGATATTAGGTTGAAGCTAAATATAAACATTTAGCTCCATGTTGATTATTTAGTTATCAAACTTGATATTTCGTTTTAAACTATTTAGTTCACTGTCTAAAGTTTAGCTTGGATCTAAATATCTAATCTACTATATTTAGTTTATAGCTAAATATTTACCTTGCTAATTAAATATTTAGTTGAAACTGTTAAATTTATAATGATTAACAGGTGAAAATAGAACTTTGAAAAATTGAACCTCCATTTTTTTTTATTAGAGGCTAAATAAGTAAAATTATTTCTGTAATTTCTGACTGCAGCTTTTCAAACAGAACTCTACGTGTTTTTACAGAGTGAAATCCACTCACATCCATGCCGATTAGATCATCATCAGAAAAAAATAGTGACCTGAAAGGTGCTGGCGTGACAGTCCTGTTTGCCACGCCTTTTTGGCTCTTTATTCACATTTTCATGGCAGATATTAGTCTGATCCCAGGGGATGTAAAAGAGAAAACGAAGGTGCCGCTAAAAGGCCTAAAAACTAAACTTAGGAGAGATTCATTGTTCATTAAGCCGGAACAGGTCAGAAAATTAGAGTAATAATCAGTTCCCAGGAGAAAAGTGGTGAGTCGTGCATGAAAGACCTTCATTTCACATGAGAGCTTTTGTGTGCCTCTTGGAGTGATGATGAAGAGGGTGATGAAGCGATTAGACACTGCCTCACACCAACAAATGATAATCATCTGCTCATCTTTACATCTGAGTAGGGGAATAAAAGCGCGACTACTCCCCTTGGAGAACGGCTTCTGCTCCGGGTCACATCATTAACCTGTTCAGTCTTCTTACCAGCTTCAAACTGCATTAACCCGGCTAACCTTCACCTCACCGAGCAACCAGAGAGAGGAGCTTCGCACGGAGACGAAGAGCATCACAGGTCAGCTGGACTAAATTACATTTCAAATTAAAAGAGGTCACAAAGCAGGGAATGTTTTATGGTTTAAAATGCAACTCCAAAACGAAAACTGGACTGTTACTGCTTCTGCCTGGTAGCTGAAATAAAACAGAATGAATTGTTGGTTTATAAGCTAATGCTAAACTAAGCTTAGCTTCAACTGAAAGTGTGACGTTTTCATGTAACGTCATACTTCTGAGAACTCTGTACCCGACAGCCATCTTGGTAGGCATCCGTAAATAAACGTCATGACAGTTGCTATGACAACAATAAACAAGCAACGTTTTCTGTCTCATACAGATCGATCCCGACATCAGCGTTTTTTTTATATATATATTGTACATTAGTAAATATACTTTCTTTTTATTGGTCTCAAAATCATGGTTTTTCTGTGCGTTTGCCTACCAAGATGGCGGTTCAGTGGTGCAGATCACTTCAGGTTCAGGCTGACGGGAACTATGTATTAGCATAAAACAAACATCGTTACTAAAGTAACCGCTGCTCATATTAGAGCAGAAATTAAAAACATTAAATAAACAAGATAATCCTTTATTAGTCCTTCATTAGGCAAGATGTTGGAAACCGCCGCTGAGTAAGAGAAATGAAAAACAAACAAATAAAAAAACAGTAGTGTAGAAAAAAACACCGTAAAAACTAAACTAGAAGCATAAATATGAAAATATCTATCTATCTATCTATCTATCAAAAAATGCAGATGTGTATTTAGAAAGAAATACACATCTACAAACAGGCAAAACAAAAGTAAAAACCACAAAACAATCGCCAAAACTATCAGCGTGATGGTAAATACTGGTGTCAGATTTATATTTATAGTGATTAAATCAAGAAATAAGGAATAAAAACAGTAAAATAAGAAAAAAGCTCAGAATGAGCAGAGCTGTTGCAACAAGCTGCCGCTCACTGGGGGCGCCATGGCAACCATCTGAGCTAATGCTACTAAGTAACATTAGCTAACGTTAGCTAAGACTACAACTTTTTATTTTATAAGAACTTTTCTAGAAAGTCAAGAGGGAAGTATATATTTCCTGGTCTGATTAGGAGTTTGTTTGAAATAGTAAATGCAAAAAAAAAGATTTATTAGTTATTAAGTCAAAGGATTTATGACTTTAAACTGGTTTAAAATCTGTTTCTTATTTCAACTGAAGCACCTTTTCCTACTCCAGGCTTTCTGCCATGCAAGATCTTATTGGCTCCTTTCACCACTTTCCTGTTCATGTTGTTTTGTTTTATTTTGACAAGCGTGTTACTACCAGAGCTTTCCACATCCTGGTTATTTTCAGCATGTTGACTAAACTGACAACCAGAAAGATTAAAGTGGCAGGGTTTCTTTTCCAGCTGCCAAAATCAACCACTGATGTTCACATCAAGTTATTGTGACCTTCAGTGGTTTCTCAATGAGAAACAAGCAGATGTCAACTCCTCGTTTACTAGTTTCTTTATACAAACTTTTGACCATTTTCCCAGAAGCTCATTTGTGAGGTCAGACACTAATGTTGGACAGGAAGGGTTTGTTTTCCCTCTCTGCTTTAATACATCCCAATGGCGCACTGTTGGGTTGAGGTTTTTACAGCCGATGGGTTTCCATATACATCTTGAGCAGTCAGCTTTTATGGACTTTACGTTGTTCTGTCAGAACAAAACGTAATTTGTCTAGTCAGTGTAATAAGAGTATAACACATCTTGCTGGATGTTAGATTGTCCCAGAAATTATTGCAATAATCAATAATATTTTGAGACCATTTTCAATTGCTAAAGTAATAATGGCATTTTAATGCGAGTCCAACCTTTCAGATCAACAACATTTAATTTCTAAAGAAACATTTAACAATGGAACGGGAAAACAGTTTAAATATCCAAAATGAATAACAAAACTAAAACAACAATAATTAAAATTAATTATCGAGTCTCTGAAATTGATTTTCTACAGATATTATTCACATAATAAAGGGGAGCATCTCTATGTTGTCCACATGGTAATTATCAATCACATTTTAATGTATCATGTGATTAATTTATTTATTGCTTATTGTAACAGGCTTACTAACAACGATTTAAAATAAATAATAAAGAAACTGACGAAAACAAAAGGTTTTCAGAAATAAACCTTCTTTCAAATGATTCAGAAAATTCACTTAGGAATTATGAATATAATGTGGAATCTATAACAAATCATAGAATTAGATTGAAAAGATCTGCCCTTACGGATCGGGGACATTGTCACCGAAACCCGATCAAGAATATTTTTCAATATCGGGACCGATACAAATATTAATATCAAATCTGTGCCCCTCCGGTCAACCTGGGGTGACAACTAAACATCTAGAATCAAACTTATCTGAAACAGGGTTATGAGGCAGCATTCATGGCTTCTCTTTTACTTTTCGTGAGACAGAAGTGAGCGATAACTTTCCTGGTTTCCTTCCAGAGTCTTGACCCGGTTCCACTGATCTTCAGTCAGTGTGAAGTCTGTGTGATGCCATCAACAGATTAAAAAAAACTCAACCAGCACGGCGACATTCAACCTTCCTCCATGCTCATCTTTTTATCTCTCCCGAACACATGCGGATCTCCGTATGCGCCGTCTCTCTGCTTCACCCTCTCCTTTATGTAGGACATAGCGTGTATATAGACGGATATTTTCAGTGTCTCAGTCCCCAGGAAATTTCACTGGGAAACTTCCAAAGAACACACCGCCCCAGTTTTGTGCCACGAAACTGGAACGGCCGATTTCCCTTCTCTCCTTGTTTGACATCGACTCACAAATGGACACAAATCGTCCCATCGCTCTCTTTGCTAATGCAAACAAAGACTCTGAGGCTCAACAGCTGTCCCTGAGGAAAGAGTCAACACACGCAGATTAAAAACCGAAACTTCTCTGGATGAAATCCGACCCAGCGGTCAGCGGAGCCGCACATCAGCAGGACCTGAGGGAGCCGAGCGAAGGACCACAAAACCACCTGATCCACACATGTTCTTACGTAACCAGCCGTTGTGCTATAAAACTAGAATGAAGGCCAGTGGAGGAGCGCAGTTTGAAACGGTTACACCAATGTGATGTTTCCAAAGGCAATAGGTTTGAACACAGAACACAGCTGCAATGCTAACAGCTTTCCTGGTAGCTACATGTCAGAGTCATCACAGCGGAAACGTTTCCTTTTGTATTTTTGGACACAAAATCCCAGATAAAGCTGCAAGAATTCAAATTAAGATTTTAAAGGAAATACAGTCTTTTAATTTCAGGCTATTACCTAAAGCAAATCCAACACTGCAAAAAAAACAAACAAAAAAAAACTCAATTGTACCAAGTATTTTCAGTCTAAACATTTTTCCATGTTATATCAGATATATGCACTAGTAAGTAGATCAAAAATACTTTGTGTTTTTGCAGTGCACACTTGAGATAAAACAAAACTGACAGGATATTTATCCATGTTTGTAAGCAGATCAAAGTTCAATTGTATGTTCACACCTCCCCAAACAAACCGGACTGTCTAGACAAATTAACTAAAGTTGGATTAAAGTGGAGTAAATAGGGATGGACTGAAAAAAGTTAATTTTCTGAAGCTGTGGTTGTGCCCCCCAAAATAAAATTCAATTTGAGCCCACATTTATTCTTGGTGTAATAGAAAAATATACATGACAAAAAACACAAAATCTTACCAAGTATTTTTGGTCTAGTTTCTGGTGCAAATATCTTACTGTACTTGAAGTAAGACAAAACTGACTTACAAGTAACTATACAGTAAGATAGAAGCTTATTTTATGTCAATAATTTCTTAATATTGAGTAAAAGTATTAGTTCCTCTGGCAGATTACTTAACTTACAACATGAGAAAAATGTCTTGGTACAAGTGAAAGAATCTGCCAGTGGAACTAGAACTGGGTTGCTAGGTGACGGCCTGTGCTTGGCTGGGGTTGCTAGGTAACGACACATTGCCTAGCAACCCCAGCCAATGTTTTACCAATGTTGATAGTAAAATAAGTGAAATAATCTGCTAGTGGAACTAGTACTTTTACATCAATATAAAGGAATTATTTATTTAAAACAAGCTCCTATATTTTGCTGTAAAGTTACTTGTAAGTTAGTTTTGTCTTATTCGAGTGAACTAAGATATTTGCACTGGACACTAGACCATAAAAACTTAGTAAGATTTTGTGTTTTTGCAGTGTTTGCTAAAGCTCGTCTTTTCTCTACAGAACAGGAGAGGAGGAAAATCAATCATCTGGGGAGCAGCAGCGAACAGAGAACACATTCAAATAGTCTGCTAATTAATTAGCTTTATTCATCATCGAATCTCTGCGGGCTGAGACAGAGCCCGCGCTGCTGCTCTGCTCGCAGAGAAACATCCTGATTCACACTCAGACCCGTCGGTCTCGACCGGCGGAGCGGCTGAAGTGGCAGAACCAGGCGAGGCTGCATCAAGGCCAAGCTGGGGCAAACAGTTGGCAGCACGCGGAGAGGTTTATGAATAAATGAGCCACAATGGGAGACGCTGCAGGGTGGAGACCGGCTGAACATATGACGGGCTGTGAAATATTGAGAGTGGATGCTGCTCCACCGCTCCGGGCAGCAAACAAGAGGCTCAGCACCAAATATACAACGGCGTGTTAGGGCCACTGTGGATGGAAAAGAGGAGTAAATTTACGCCAAAAAAACTCTGTAATTTTCAGATTAATTACAGAAATTTTCTAGGAAATTTTTTTTAAAGTTTCTGAGTTTTATATGTCAAAAATTTGCTTGAAAAAACTCAAAATTTTAGATGAATCTCAGAAATTTTCTAGAAAAACAAGGAAATTTTGGATTTTGAAAAATCAAAAAATCACTAGAAAAAATGAAATTCTGAGTATCTCAAGAATTAAAAAAAAAACATAAAATCTTTTTTGTTTGAAAAGCTGAAAATTTGCTAGAAAAAGACTCAGAAATTTTGAGATGAATCTCAGAAATTTTCTAGAAAAAGAAAGAACATTTCTGAGCTCCAAAAGTCAAAAATTTGCAAGAAAACAAAAACTCAGGAATTTTGATTTTAATCTCAGAGATTTTCCATAAAAAAGTTGGGAATGGGGTTTCAAAAGAATCAAATGTTGAATTTTTAAGTTCAGAAATTTTCACGTTTTTCTCTAAATTTTTTAGCTTGATCTAAAACTGAGTTTTTTCAAGAAAATTTTCTACTTTTAGAGCTCAGAAATTTCCTTGGTTTATCTAGGAAATTTCTGAAAATAATGTCAACATTTCTGAGTTTTTATTGGCAGAAATGTCCTCCTCTTCCCCCCCCCATCTACAGTGGCCTTAATAAACTGTGGTATCCATCCCCCCAGGTAATTATTCTTTGTTTTACAGCCTCATTGAAAGCCAACTTTACATGGATTTTACTTCACCTCGGTCGCTTTAAAGCCTTGTCAGAATTCAGCAGGTTGTGATCCCACCTTCAGGGAGCTGATTAAAGCGGAGCTCAGGAGACGGTTTATAGAGCCGGTGAATCACAACAGTAGGAGACGGATCCATACTCACTTTATAGGATCCCAGAATGAGGGCAAAGGTCAGGCAGAGCTGTCACAGAGAGAGTAAGTCTTGTCTTAAGAAGTGAAGGAGGTCTGACCCCGTTGTGGTCTCAATCAGGAGCTTTTCTCAGAGGACATCAAGACTTTAAATTTAACAGAAACAGCTGTTTCTGTGACAGCATTTCAGGTGTGCTTTAGATAGAAAAAAAGCTGTAAGTTTCTGCCAGAAAAAGTTTTTTTTCTATCTACGTTGATCCTAATACGCCGTTACTATTTCTCCTCCATAACATCTAATAAGCCCCATAGGGTTTTCTGTAGTATGTTTAAAATAGCATACGCAAATCTAATTTAGTTTTTCTCTATTTCGATAATCTTATTAACCAAAATAAGATGGAACATTGAATGATTGTAACAGTTTTTTTGCATTTTACAGCATATAAGCCTTTTAGAAATATCATAAATAAGGCTACACATTTTGATGTGACAGTTAAGCTATAGAGGATTTTAACTCAACAGCAAAACAAAAACAGATTTTTAAACCTTTTCCTGTTTTCTGCAAACTAAGTGGCCAGAGAAAAGCAAATGAGCAGTTAAAAGACTTCAGTGCAGAGAATGATAACTAAAACTCTAAGCAGTGAGAGAAATCTATCACACGCCTGCAATGTAGGCCAATCGATACGACTTCAAGCAGCTCCCACAAGCTGCATCAATGTGCTCCTCTCTCCACCAACCCTCCTCCTATAGAGTTTAAACAGCAGAAGGCCTTGTGACCTCAGTAATTTTTGTCATTATTTCCAGGATGTGGGTTAAAGTTGATCGGACAGTGTGATGTCCGGCTGAGCTGCCAGGATGCAGGATGTATCACCTCCCATTCACGCTGCTGTGGCTATAAATACAGCCAGCTGTGTTTCCATTATTAATGCAGAACAGCACCCCAAACCTTTTTCTCTGGCCCTGAACACTGCCGACTCATCATCTCCCATGCACTTTCAAACACCCACTGCTGCCTACTGCTGGTGCACACCGACATCATGCAGAACGGTGCAAAGCTTTCCAGCTTCTTCGTACTCTACTTCCAAGGAAACAGAGTACGAAGAAATTAAGAAACTATAAGAAAACGACACAAAAGATTAAAGAAAAACTGCAGAAATGGGTCAAGACTTTAGCACAATATGAACATGAAAAACTCATCGTTAAATGTTTAATTTGCTGGAAGAGGTATATACAATGTAAATAAACAAAAATTGTAGATATCTTATTTTAAAACAACAGCTTAATAATGAGTGGAGGCGTTTGTGTTATTTGCCACTGAGAGGCAGAAAAACTAAAATGCATAATGATAAACCAATAGATGAACAAATTATTAATTTAAAACATATTTAATGGGATCCACGATTAGTTGTAACAACAGATTTAACATTTATTTCAGGTGTAAAATGAATACTGTAAAATACTGCAGGCTGTTTAGTTTTTATAAACTTAAATAAAATATTGCCACACGGACGTCGCCATTTTGTTTACGCTGCAATGCATTCTGGGTAGATTACATTTCTACGCTACCGCGGTAGCTTCGTCTAGCCAGAACAATTATTTTTACACGATAAGTAACGTTCAGCGCTTTCCATTTGACCAACAGCGTCACAGTCAAAATATTTTCTCAAATATATTATATTGTTGTGTCACAAAAACGTAAAAATGCTGTACTGTCACTCCAAACATCCATTCATTATCTTCCCATTTGTCTTGATTTCGTGTTAGCTCCTGCTAATGACGCTAGCTCCTGCTAATACACTAATCAGTATAAAACAAGCATATTACGTTTGTTTGTTTTAACAAATATCTCGTGTATAAAGCCACATGAACACTTTACGGCAGTTTACCTAAATTCAGATGTTTTATGTCCATAATAATAGCCTACCCGTGTAGCGTCCCGGTTGAAAGGATGGTCTCTCAAACTGATGGTTCACGTTTCTTTATTCAACAGCCTTTGTACATGAACACACCGTAAGAGCTACAAACATACAAATAAAATACCATTAGTAACTCTTAGTGGTTCTAACCTTTTACCTTAACCTTACTTTATGTAATATTATTAAATTTACAATACATGCATTTAATTAACTATAACATTTCTATATTACAAATGAACTAAAACGTATTCCAACTGTTTAAACTGTTCGACAGTTAATCAAATATTAACACTATTTCATGTCGAAACATAAACATTACGCGCTCAATATATACAATACTCTCGTCAAAACACTCACCTTGTTCCCTCATCAACCAAGCGCTAATTAATTGTTTAGACCGTAGTTGGACTTTTCCTTAGTCATCTCCCTTTAACTGTGACTCGTACGCTCTCTTACTCTCTGCACTATGTCCAAAACAGTAAATTGTCAGTTATTGTCAGAAGTTTGTGTAGATCAGCAACCTTGTCCCTTTAAAAACCCTTTCAAATTAAAAGCATCGGTCGAAAGGTAACAAATAACACTTGGTTATATGAGCAAACATTTAAATAAATAAATAAATAAATAAATGTATTAATAAAGTCATTTACATCCCGTGTTATGAACTATGCGGTGCGCAGGTGGAAAGAATGGCGACATAGACAACAAATGCAGTTTTTGAAGTAAATGAGTTTTTAGGTGTCCTAAACAGCAACTTTTAGATTAATGGGAAAATAACAACATATTTAGGCCAATATGTTTGCTTATCCAGAAATGCATTTTACAGTTTCTGATAAAACTTCATTCAAAACAAAAAATATGTTTAAGAAAATACAAAGTGAAAAGAAAATGGAACTATATTTTTATTTATATTAATAAGTAAAAAGAAATAAACCTTTAGAACAACAATGCTTCCCATAATACTACTAATACTAATCGTAATAGGTATGTATTAAAAGTGTTTATTCTCTCATTTTCTTTGTAAAAAAAATACTTTTCAATACTTTAGTCCTCATTGTCCTGAAAGGGAAAGAACAGACTCACAGTCCAGGCAACTTCTGTGCTTAAATACCAACAAAAATTTAAATAAAATAAGGTTACTTAAATTTAAATTAGGCAAAAACAAACGGAGATAAGAAAGCTGTTTAAAGAGGTCATAAGAGGAGCAACAATTAGTTTTTGTGGTGTCAAAGCTGATCACTGGACTGGAAAATGAAGAGTGAACAGGCCAGAGCCTGTGAACATGAACACAGCTGTTCCACTGTGACAGAAACAAAACGAAGCAGCTCAAACACCTTTCAATCACCGCAAGCAAACATGACACCAGGTGAAATCTACACAAAACACCGTGTCACTCAGAGTGACAGCGTCATCGACAGAAACTCTCACTGCACTAAACACGAGTGTCCAACTAGACGTACAGCTGAAATTATAACTGAAACTCAATCATATTAGCCACTTAGCAATAAGAGGACATGAAGCTGCTGCTGTTGATGGATAGAAAACGGAGGGGCTACACTCAATGTTGGGAGAGTAAATGGCTATGAGGAAATAAATATGTTTGAACCTCTAGTGTTTATCCATTCTATTTCTCTCTGAGCGTCATTTGGTATCCTTCATCCAGACCTTTATTGGGTACACCAGTTCAATTACTTGCTACAATAAATAATGAATCAGCCAATAACAGATCAGAGCATTTGGGCATCCAGACGTGGTGAGAAGTGGCTCTCTCATTTCCTCAGAAAAAGAGAAAGTGTTGAGCTGCAGTAGCTCAAATAATCACCTGGAGTACAGGGAAGACCCTCTCTTCATGCCAAGCACATCAATTCTCAACCTGGCAGCTGATATTATGCCAGTTGAACGCTAAGAGCCCCACCTGTCAGCCAAAAGCAGGAAACTGAGGATGCGTTAACACCAGCCATGCTTAGTCCACTTTCATCCAACTGTAGTTTGTTTGTCGAAAGTCTGGTTCGCTTGGGGAGATGTGAATGTGTAATTAAACACTGGTGTGGACTATATGCAGGGTTCGAATGCAAACGCCAAGCGGGCCGGAGACGGCTCCAAAACCAGGAAGTGAACTGTAGTGCAGGGCATTCTGGGTAAACGCAACCAAAACAAACGTGAGTCCAGCTAGTGAGAGAAATGGTTTGTGGTCTTTCAGCAAAGACAAAAGACAAATCCTACAAGCGCTTAAAATCTAAAGCCACTCCATTTCTGTCTACATTTTGTGAAGAAGGAAGTTGTGCTCATGTCTTCTTCAGAGGGTTTTGTGTTGTTTCCTTTAGTAGTTCTTGGTGCAGCGCCCCCACAGGTAAGGAGGGGAACTCCCTCAGGGGAAACCCAGATTGGTCTGAAGGCGTCATATTGACTTTTCTCTGTCACTGTACTCAGAATGCGCTCCACTCTGCCATGAGGGACATCAAAATAACCTAAGAACAAATTAACTCCTGTAAATCTTTTAAGAAAAACAGGCAGCTGGTGGCCTGATATCTATTTATTTAGCTGATTTAATTGTAAAAATTGTCACTGGATGCTGTACAAACAGGAAAGGATGCAAACCAAACTCATTTTATGGTAAAACTTGATGAGGAATGAAGACGGCAATGGATAGCAGCCGTCAGTCGTAAGGACTGGCAGTCCTCAGTGAATCCACAGATTTGCAGCAAACACGTTTTACAAGGTAATAAGATTAATGTTCATTTACTGTACAAGTAAGAAAGATTTGTAAGATGCACTTAAATATTGCATTACAGAGAAGGTACGTGTCTAATCATTGGTTACCATGGAGAAAATGCTCCACCATCATGTAGCCCAGCAGGTGGGAAAAACACTGGTCAGCATCTAGACTTTTACGTCTGCTCTGCTGTAAGGGAAAACGGTATAAATTATGTGGCGTGAATTCAGGCAAAGTCAACACATCAGGTGGGAGAAGGTGAGAAGGTGAGTTGGTTTCTATGTCCAACTGTTGAAAATACCACCGTCTACGAGGCAGAACTAGGTGTGCAACTTCCACAGACAAATTAGCTCTAGTAGAAAACATGTACTGGAAAAACAACTTGGGAAAACAATCACAGTTTCTCCATTCGGTACTTACATCCCTCACTTCTGATGTCCGTCATGGTGATGAAGTGCAAAGAGTCAATACCTGCTCTGCCTTTGAAACTAATTAGTGTTCATTAAAGTTAGACATAAATGGAGAGCCTAGCTAAATTCATGGATGAATGGACTTACAGAAACATGCAGGGACTCTGTATTAATGAGACTCAAAACTACAAATTCATTCACTAAAAGTGTTAAAGGTTAACATGTATTTTTAAGTTGGTGTTGGATAGATAACACCTGAATGCACCAATAGACCTTCCTGCTGCCTCAAATACAACCAGGTGGCGCTCCATCTGACCCTCCCATCATGGCCGCCCTGGGTCGGTGCCGCTCCACCGCTGCCGTGCATCTGCATCTAAAAATAGCAACCCCACTTTGATGACGACGCGGTGGAAAAATCCCCCCATGCACCTCTGTGTGGCACATTTAGCCCTAATAAACTGAGAGAGAATCCATGATGCATGGAGGAGTCTGGCCAAAGCTCCACTACCTTCCCTCTCTGCACTCCACTCCCTGCAATTATCATCAGTGGACGGTTTTAATGGGATAAGTGGGATTTGGTTTGGAGAGCAAGTAAGAGTGTTACTGGGGTGTTATTACTGAGTATGTTGCAGTGCCTGAAGACACAGAATCACACTCCGAACAGTCTTTGTGCTGATCAAATGTTGGCTTGAGGCAAACCACTGGTGATGAAAGTTTTATAACCACATAAAATGCTGCGACTCCTCGTTGGCATGGTTATAGCCGGAGAGAGAGAGAGAGAGAGAGAGAGAGAGAGAGAGAGAGAGAGCTGATAGGTGTTGCACTGAGGAAATAATGATAGATCTGTTCCCTGCACACATTTAATGGTAAACTAATACAAAAGTACTTCACTTTATTAAACTACAGCACTTTGGCCAACATCTCTTGGTTTTTATGTGCTGCATAAATAAATTTACATTAACAAAATGTGAGTCAAGATCAGCCATAATTCATCTGAATGGATCGATATAACAAATCAACTTCCAAAGATGTCAACACTTAATTAAATACACAGCAAAAGTATTCAAATCCCTTGAACTTTTCCACATCCAGTCACCAAAAAATGAGTTGCCAAGAGGTTTAAAGGACCCAAAGCATCACCAATCAACACAGAAATGGTTCAGAAGAGAGAAAATCAACTTTCAAGGTATTCTCAACTCTGAAGAACAAGTGAGATTAGTTGAAAAAAGTGAACATAAGAGATGATTTAAAAACAGTGAGCACAAAAGGCTACCCTTTTCAAATGTTTTAGCGCCGTTTTAATGGAAATCGGGGGATTTAAGGCGGCCGTTAAATTATGTTACTGCAATAAAAGTTTCCCATTTTCTCTTATTTCACTTTCTATCCTTTCTGACACTGACTCCGACACCTTCTTATCTCAGATAACCAAGTATTAACCAACAATTTGGAAGCGCCAACTGGACAAATGTCTCAGAAGAGACACCAAACCAATGTGTGATTTCCTTCCTCGCTGACACCAAGAGTTTAGTCCCAAAAATCTCAGAACCATCACGCTTCAAGGCTGACAGGCTTCAATCTCACCCATTTTTTTCTCTACCGGAAGTAATGGTATCACCTGTGTCTGCAAAACACTCCAACACCCCATTAATGCCAGGCAGAACCGTCGCTCAGCTGTGACGAAGAACCCACAGACGATGAAATGATTAACAGTTCCTGTCGCTCAAAGACAGGTGGCTGCAGGTGAGTGACAGAGGGGAAGGAAATCAGAGGAAACAAGAGAGAGAGGACAAGGCTGAAGTAGGACAAAGCGCAGGGGAGGTCTGTCTGTCCCAGTTCAGAGGCTTACCACCAGTAAGAGCCGGAGAAGAAGTGAGAGAGGAAAAACGACTGAAAGGAGCGAGAGATGGAGAAGCCTAAATCTGGAGGTAAGAACTGCATCACCCCCGAGCTGTGCTGCAGGAAGAAAGCCGAGCTAAACTCCCATGCAGTTGAGCAAATAAACCAAGAGGGAGGCTGGAAATAATAAACCTTAGAGAAAGTCGAACTCTGGCAACGTTTCAACACTAAAGCAGCCGAGCAGATGGACGACCAATCCGAAAGAAACAGTTCATTCTCCATACAAACCTGCCCTTCTTTAATTAATTTAATAGAATAATCACGTCTGTAAATCCTTCTGCGTGCTCTCAGGCCCTCTTTGAGTCGTGCTCACCAGAACTGAGAGCGTGTTCTGCAGAGATTGTGGGTCCCCGATCCCCATGGAGGGATCTGCACGGCAGGAAACGCTGATTCGCTGCAGAGTCCTCTCATTCCGGGCTAAACTTCGCTGACCCAGATGATATTAATGGGACTTGAATGTCAATTCCAACTACTGGCACCGAGCGTGGGCTGTTTGCTGGACTTTGGCGCTGTCGGTTTGCCAAATAATGCTTGAAGCAAAGATGACATGGCAGTCAGCTGTCAGCTGCAGCTAAATTGGTTTGTTGAACCAGATCAGCTCGACTTCCCCGGGCTAAATTATCTCCCAAGGAATGAAAACATAAATTAGGACCGTAAAACTTTAGGAGGACAATAAATAAAGACGACTCACCCAGACATAAAGCTAGAAATCTATAATAAAGTAACGCCACTTATATATGTATGTTTCATGTTTGGGATAAAGTTATTGTGGAAACAAAATGAAAGCAAGAGAAAATGAACTGCTGCACAAACAATTTAGAATTTATCTGGAAAAATTAATTTAGGGGAAGCAAGGTGAGCTAAAGGTTTGCAAGTTAGCAGAAGCGCCAAGCAACCATCACACTTTGACCCGCGTTAATCTAATGAAGCTTAAGCTGAAATCCAGAAACTTGCTAATTTTTCCTGCTTCTCATTATGAGCAGAAAACATGTCATGTTGTGGCTGACTGGCGTAAGCCGGATGTGTGTTGGTGTTGCATGACATTTGCAAATCGCTTCATGTCAGACGTTCGTCTACCTGAACTACGGAGTATATCGGCTCAAACATCACATCTTCTTTCACATTGGAGAATTTGCACAAAGCCCACAATGCATCGCTATGAAACTGTCACTTTGATAAACCTTTGATGCCACCACTCAAGACGCCTCCTTTCAAACTCAATAATTCACGTTTAGGTTTGAACTGAACCGCTGCTTCTCGCTTTAGCCAGATAGTTTAGTTTTATTTCAAACTCCCAGGTTTTATTTCAGTCGTTTACAGTGGTTTTGTTGAATGTCTCTCCAGGCTTTTTGAAAGTCTCTCAAAGTTTTTCTTCAAACTTTGGCTGCATTTTTGCTGATTTGCGTCCCAATACCTGCCAAGACTAGCAGATAAATAGTCTGGGATAGTCACGTCGTTAAGAAACAGGCAAAAAGTTACCATCATTCAGTTTAACTTTCACTATACATCTCACTGAGAATTACTTTGTTGGTGATAAAAATCCATTTTCTGTTCACATCTTTGGTATTTTTTATAGATTCGGCTAAAGAAATGGGAACAAATTGTGTTTTTCCCCCTGACTTCTCTGTAAACGGTCAGGCAGAACAGCCAAATAACAGGAAACTTTCTAAAAAGACAATCTGAAAGCCAGAAAAATGAAAATGACCTTATAAAAATACAGCTGAACCCAGGTTATCACAGGATTTAGGGATCACAACCAAACAGTGAATATGTGAGGATATTTGAGACTCCCTTTAAAATATTTAGAAATGGCTATTTTAATAGTTCAGAAGAAACAAACACTAAATATACATTAATATGCAATAATATATACACAATGGAAACCGTCTTAGCACGACCACAGAAGCTCAGATCTACAGTCGTCCTTATTTCCGTTCTTGGCAGTTCAGCCAATCAGCAGCAAGGAAAAAGAATGGGGGTCCTTGATTGGCTTCCAAGTTGCAATTTCATTTCAATATTTTAGATAATCTCTAGATAAACTTTCCATGTATAATTTGGAGTTTGTTCCATAAAAAACCTCTAACAGGCCACAGTCAATGTATCTCTATTTCCTACTTTTAGGTAGTTCTTCTCTCTTGTAACATTTACAGGATAAATCTGCAACATTTTTGCTATTTAGTTTAATTTTGAAGAGGATTTCAAACTTCACACTGCCGATTGCTAACCCCCTAGTTGGACCTCGACTTTAGGAACCACTGTTAATCTGAGAATACTGACCTACAAATAGGTGGGAGCCCATTGATCCAAACAGAGTTGCTGCCCTTCCTGACAAAAAGGCAGAGCACCAATTTAACCACCAACAGGGAATGGTTCCAGTTTGGAAGTAATCTGTTACAGCTGCAGGCCTGTAAGCGATGTGTTGAGTAAGGACGGCACATCTAGAAAAGGTAAGTAGGATGGAACTGGTTGCCCTGCACTCCCAACATAACCCACATGCTTCACTCCAGCCCATTTTCAAAAACGTACCTTCAGCATGTTTTCACACCTGATCGTCCAGGACACTCAGTCCAATTGGGAACCAAAACTGTAACATTTGTCAATTTTTCAGCTGGTGGAGTTCACTTTCACATTGCATTGAGTCAAACGAACCAAATTCTTTGAGCAACCTGTTCCCCTCCTCGCCTAAGGGGGCGCCGCACAAAGAGCCACTGAAGGAAACGACACAAAAACCACTGAAGACGACGCAAAGCGCATGCGACTTCCTTCACAAAATGAAAACAAAAATGGAGTGGCATCAGATTTTAGTGGTTGGAGGATTTCACGACACATTTATCCCACTAGTATTAGATTCACATTTGTTTAGGTTTTATTACCCAGAATGCCTTGCGCCATAGTCCACTTCCTGATTTTGATTGAACACGTAATTAAACTCTGATGTGAACCATAAAAGCTAAATCTGGTCCACCTACAAACCTTGTTCTCAGTTCGGTTGAAGTGAATTTTGCCTGTGTGAACACCAATCAAACCAAAAGCAGGAAGTGGACTACGGCGCAGGGCATTCTGGGAAAATACAACCAAAACAAACACGAGTGTCTAGCGCTAGCAGGAGAATGACTTCTGGTTTTTCATCAAATACAAAAGAGAAATCCTACAACCCCTAAAATCTGACGCTACTCCCCATTTGTTTACATTTTATAAAGAAGGAAGTTGCGCCCAGTGTCTTCTTCAGAGGTTTCTGTGTCATTTCCTTCAATGGTTATTGGTGCAGCGCCCCCACAGGCGAGGAGGGGAACAGGTTTTTTCAAAGGGATTGATTACAGTGTGAAAGAGAACCACAGCAGCTGAAAATGTAACAAATGTAGAGACTTTGTTTCCGAGTCTACCGGACTATCAGGTGTGAAAACATGCTCAGTTCTTCAGATCTCCCAATTTGACTTTTCTTGGTGCCCAACCATTAATCAGTTTGTGTTTTGCTTTTGTTCTCTCTGAGATTTTTCAAGTTCTCCAGCTTCCTCCCACTTTCCAAACAAATCTACGTTGGTAATGCATTTAGTTTGTGTGCTGCTGAGCTGGGTTGGACAGTAGATCATAAGACAGCCCGGCTCTCTTGAGGCCAAATGTAAAGCAATTTGAGTTGGTATGCAACTCGGCCTGGAGTTTAACGACTGCTTGACATCAGTGAGTGGAAAGAGTTTTTGAACTCTCCTTTATCTCCACTCCATGCCGACATCAGCTCTCCATCTCCTAATGGCGTCTCCACATCAGTGCGTGGCTGGAAGTTCACAGTTTCACTGCTGTAAATTGAGCTGGATGCTCTGCAGTTTGAAGAAGCGCTCCTCTGTCATTACCCTCCTCACATGCAGAGCCTGAAAAGCAGGTGTTGGCGTGGGTGATGTCCCTGCATTGTCGTTATTCTGCAAAAACTCAACTCCCAGTCACGTCTGAAACACCTATAAGTCCTGCAAAACCTGCACTAGTGTGTAATTATGTAGACCTTCAGCAGAGACAAAGGCATCTATACACTGCAAAAATACAAAACCCCACCAAGTGCTTTTGGTCTAGTTGTAGTGCAAACACATTAGTACACATGAAATAATTCAAAACTAACTTACAGGTAACTCTTCAGAAATATAAGAGCTTGTTTTAAGAAAATAATTTATTAACATTGAGTTAAAAAGTACTGGTTACAGTTGAAACAATCTATCAGTGGAACAAGACACTTTTTCCAATATTATAAGTTAAAATGTCTTGTTCCAATAGCAGATTATTTCACTTATAATCACGATAACAAATACTGCTGGATGATAAATTGTCCCAGAAGTTATTGCAATATACAATAAATATTGTTGTTTTAAGACAATTTTCAAGTAATATGATGGTAATAACGGTGTAATAATGCAAGAACACATCCTCAAAGATCAATAACCTTTAAATTTAACTGGAACATATTTTAAATATCCAAAATGAATAAATAAAAAGACCAATAAAATGATTTAAAAAGTGTCTAAACAAAATGATCCTCCAGTAAAACCAAAGCACCAGACTGAAGACTTTTATCACCCAGATTCAGGTAGAAAGAGAAAAAAAGAGGAAGATGATAAATCATGCAAATGGAAATTATTGAGCTTTGTAATTAACTGATTTATTGACTTTTGCAAGTCTTTTTCTGCCAATATTAAGAAATTATTAACTTACAACAAGCTCTTACATCTTGCTGAAAAGTTACTTGTGAGTTAGTTTGGTCTTATAAGATAGCTGCAGTAGAAACTAGACAAAATACAAACGGTTTTGTGTTTTTACAGTGCAGAGGTGGAGATCATGTCAGAACATTGTGCAGGAATGAAGCCGTTGAAGTGAGAAACATCCTCAGCAGAAACTCCTGCTACATCTCATATTTCCTCCCATGAATCCGTGTTCATGTTCAGTCATGCTGATCCTGCCTCAGTCTGCATGTCGGGGGAATCTCCGTGTGATTCAGGGTGATTTTATGCACCGCTTGGTGTTTTAACAGAACAATGAGACGCTCTGTGCAGCACATCCTTTGACAGGCATGCAAACGTATGTGGGTGGGATTATCAGATTGTCACAACGGTAAATCTGCGTTATGATTTTTTTTTAAATCTGGTGCACAAACATTTTCTTTCCCCTTGCAGATGTGGGAAAATATTCTGCATCCTCAGCAGATCCTCGATCGCATTTCCTGCATGTATATGTCCTGCATGCACAGAGAGGCAATGTTTCACATCATTGCAGTTAACTTGAACATTCACGCCCCCCCCCCCCCCCCCCTCTCTCTCTCTCCTGAGGTCCTGCTGCACACAGACAGACCCCCTACTGACTCCCTCATCAAAAACCAAGCTTCCTCTGTCTCCATGCAACTCAGAGATGAAGAACACATAAAAAAAGACAGGAAAGAGTCTTACTTTCTTTTATAATTCCTGGTGAAAAAGGAGAATTCCCTCTGGAAGAAAGAAAGTGGGGAGAAGAGAGGAAGAGGAGGAAGAGGAGGAGGAGGGGAACCCAGCGGCTTCCAGTTGCAGAGAAATGAGGAGCAGAAGGAAGATGCAACAATAAAAACCTTCCTCCTTCAACAACGGCCGCGGCGTTGAAGAGGTCACGGTCAACCCCGGGAGCTGCTGGACGCAGAGGAGCGGAGCAGCAGCAGCATCTTCATCACCAGCTCCTCCTCGCCTCTCCTCCTCCTGCAGCAGCAGCAGCTCTGTAGTAACACTTCTATCTGTTCGTCCGACACACTCCCCATCCTTCACCGCACGGCCCTCCCCTTCTCCAGCTCTCCTCGTCCTGATTGGCTGTCCCGCTCCTCTCCTCCGTTACCCGGATACAGGGCTCGCCCCTCCCTCCTCCAGTCAGCATACCCCCCTCCCGGGTTGCCAGGTTGGGAGGGTTTCCACCCAGTTTGGCTGCTTTTGAACACGTTGGGCCGGAAGAAACTGATTTGAGGGGGTTGTTAAAAGTTTGGGTTTTTTTATAAAGTGTTCATAAGAAAATTACTGTAAATGTGTGACAGAGAATTAGAGCCATGCCAACAAAAACAAACAAAAAATAAATAAAATTACAAGAATAAAGTCAAAATACAAGAACAAAACTGCAATACTGACAGTAATGTCGTAATATTTTAAGAATAAAGTCATAAAATTATTTCTGTAAAGGTGTAATATGAGAAGACAGTTGTAATAATAATGATTCAGTAAAATCGTAATAATGATAAAGTCATATTATTACGAGAAGTCGTAATAATACCAGAATAAAATTGTGTAAGTATTATGAAAATAAAGTCATTCAAGTGGATAAAGTCAAAATAACATCAGAATAAAGTCACAATATTATCAGAAGAAAGTTGAAATGTGAGAATAAAATGTTAATGACAAAAGAAATCAGAATATTTTGAGAATAAAATCATAATATCACGAGAAGTCGAAATAATACAAGAACTGTAAAAATGACAATAAAGCCTATTTCGAGACGTGCTACGTGAATAAAGTCAAAAGAAAGTCAAAATACAAGAATAAAATCGTAATAATCACAATAAAGTCATCATATTCTGAGACGTTTTACGAGAATAAAGTTTAATATTATGAGGATACAGTCAGAATATTTGTAGAAGTCATAATAATAAAAGAATCAAGTCATAATTATTATTTTGACATTTCGTCTTGTTATTTATCATAATCGTGTTGAAAAACAAAAGTTTTCCGATCCCCCTGAGAAACTTTCCACCAGTTTCTCCAGCTTTTCTTTTCAGCGATCGGTTCTTAAGCCACTCATTAGTTTTAAACACGATTCCTTGGTAAGCTGACTGTAGCGAAGCGCTTTGAGCCGACGACACGGTAATTAAACGGTTGTTTACTCGCAGTACTTCGGACCTCCAGGGATCACAGCTGGAGAAAGACCCGATTACACAGCTTGGTCTAATCTGATGTTATTAGCTAATCGATTTGATTTGGACGGGTTTTACGTTGCGTTTGGGGCTGGAAACTCTCAGTCAGATCTGGCAACCTGCACCCCCGTCTATCTTTCTCTCTCTGTATCTTTGATATTTGGGAGTTCAGTGTCTCAGCTGTGAAAAGAATGTTATGTTTTCTCATCTTTTACAAGAACAGAGAGGGATCCACCCAACCTTCCAGATACATCAAATAATCCTGTAATTACCGTGTAAAACAACCACAACACAAAGACCTTCCACGTCATCCCCACACAATCAACCAGAATCGAAGCACAATGTGCAGAAAAAGCAGGGAACTCTCCCACAGAAATATGAATTAGAAATGAAAAGATGTGGATAACAGGATGATGAGGGAAGCCGCCGCCGCTGCAACGCTTATTATCATACAGAGAGGAAGACGGAGGAGAGGAGCTCTGTGGGAGGAGAAGGAGCTTCCTACAGACGAGCTGAACTGAATAGCAAAGAGATATTAACTCCATTATTCCATCAGTGGCCACAGTGGCTTTGATGAGCTAACCTTCGCTTTCATAGCTGAAAACTGGGGCGAGCGAGGAGAGTTAGGACGACTGTGTGCAGGAAATCCACCTTCAAACACTAAAGCAGATGTTCTGTCAGTCAGATCCTCATGATGGGGGAGTAAAAGGTTCTGCATTTCTCTTTTCTGAGAAGCTCTTGTTATTTCTCCCTGTTATACTTCCTTGAACAGGTTAGGATCGGTCTGTGGCCGAAACAAAACATGTTTATTACATTTTTTTGGGACAAATCATTTTTAGATAATGAGATTTCAGTCAGTTCAGAATGAGCTGTTTTAGGGCTGCTGTCACTTTAAATCCAAATAACTTGCTGCTGGCCACGCCCTCACCCCCCACTCAAAACAGAAAAAGAAACGCAATTACATAACTGTACATCTTGGAAAAGCAGAAGTAGAGCCTCCTGCACAACCAACAAGAATGAAGCAACTGGTTTCTGGATGGTAAGTCAACAACAAAACATTTGTCCTTTCCAGCAACTGACCAAAGTGCTGGAGATCAACCTAGGTTGCTAGGTAACGGATTGGCCTTCACCGGGGTTGCTAGGTAACACCGCAGTGCCCATAGAATGTGACTTAATCAGAAGGTTTTTGAAAGGGCTTATTTTCCAAGCACCAAAAAAATGTTTTCAAAAAACAGATGGACGTTTGTTTGTTTTTAAAGCATTTGGGCTGTTTTTAAAACTCAGGAAAAGACCAAATGTTTGTACAAAAAGGTGCAAAATGAGAATTTTGAACTTAGGTCCCCTTTAAAGAGAATATAGCAACAATACCACGATCTGACTCTCTGCTAAATCCATGAAAAGACTGATGAAAAAATAGACATTATATCACGACAACCACTTCAGACAATTCAACAACTCTGGAGTCAAATGTGAGGCCATCTGTCTGGGCTCAAGCTGAATCATAAACGGCTGTAAAAAAAAATATAAATTAAAAAAATGGTACAGTCAAAGTCTAGACGTCAATCTCGCTTAAGTGCTGTGGTGCAAAAACAAATTCATGAATAAAACCCTGTCAGAAAGTCACCTACTGTTTGAAAATCTGCAGAAAAGTTTGGAAACTTTTCCACAGGACTGAATATATAAAATACATATAAAAAGCCCTGAGTGTGTGCCCACATCAAATCTCAGGCATGATGAGGCATCCTTTGCTCCTACACTGCAAATAAAACATCTCCTTAAAGCGATATTAATACCAACGAGCCTCCAACACATTCAGTGGCATTAACATCCCATCTATTAGCCCCACGCTGCGTGTTCACAAGCAGATGTGGGTGAAATAAATAAACCCTCTCACAGCGGGGGCTGTCCACCTCGCTCTGTGACTCACAGCGGCAACTTCCACACCGCAGGTATTAAAGCCACTGCTGATCTACTGGTTTCATTAAAGTCAGCGCTTATCTGATTAATTATTTATCGAAAAGTAGATTAAAACGGGTTCTGTTCTTACAGAAAGGACAACTAAAAAGTATAAATTGAATCTAAAGTTGATTGATCTTAGCGATAAACAGCTATTTTCTTACAAACTTGAGTTTTCTCTTGTATGAAAAGGGACGAAGTTATTTTTCATAATATGCTGGATTTATAAAAACAAAACAAAAACATGGTGAAACTCAAGAAGCTTATCGAGTGTTTGTTTTTCAAATCTTACATCCCACATCCTTTCCCGTTCTGAGGAGGCCGCCATCTTTGTGTCAACGGCTCCGCTTAAGGATGACCAGCGGCGCCCTCTGCTGGATGGCGGCCAAACTACAACACTGAGAGATGGCGTACTTCAGACAGAACAACGGTCCTAACGGACGTCATGAGTTGATCGATTAGATTTGGGCGTTGTGTTTGGGCTGTAAACTCTCAGATAAATTTGGCAACTCGTCCCCCTTTATCTTTCTCTCTGTGTATCTTTGATATTTGGGAGTTGAAGTCTGTTTTTTGACTGGTGGCTTGGATAATCAGATGGCTAATATAATGAGAGCTGTGACATTTCTGCTCATTACTCCACCTGCTCTGTTGAAAAGTCACCTTTCACCTGGGAAATAACCTCCAACGTCTCTCTGAAACTTAACTTTCTTCAACATTAGTGACTGTGTTGGTTCTCTGATGGAAAATACGACCATATGCAGCAGTCAGCCATTTTTCAGGGCAGCAGCTGCAGAGTGAAATGCACATCCCCCACTATGGTGGATTATGATCCCCTGAGTGAAGAATAGAGAACATGCAGTCACATGTATTCATGTAACCATTTAATTAGGGTCGGTAAGTGGTATATTTCATTAAACTGAGATAAGGGGTAGGATTAAATATGTGTTTACTTCTTCCTATTCAGTAAAGCAGTGGTGCACTGCAAAAACACAAAATCTTAGAGTATTTTAGGTCTAGTTTCTAAATATCTTATAAGAAAACTAATTTACAAGTAGTTTGTCATCAAAGTATAGGAGCTTATACTTTGATGACAAACTACATTATGTTTTATGTAAATAAAACATAAAATATGTTTTATTTACTTAAAACATATTTTAAGTAAATATGTTTTTAATATTGCCAAAAAAGGTTATAGTATTAGCAGATTATCACTTATAACGTGGAAAAAAATGTTTCGTTATAAGTGAAATAATTTGATAGTGGAACTCTTTTTTTTCTCAATATTTACAAAAAATGAGCTCCTATCTTGCTGGAAAGTTACTTTTGTCTTACTATAAGTGAACTAAGATTAGAAACATTAGAAACTAGACCAAAAATACTTAAGATTTTGTGTCTTTGTAGTGCAAGCTAATTATTTTGTTCCTGGTGACGTGTCTGAATGTTTTCTTGTTTTTAAAAACCCATTTGAAATACATACATGAATGAAAATGAGGTTTTTAAAAGGAGAAGCCGTAATTTTACTCTTTAGATTCTGTCATGTATATACGCAGCTTTAAATCAAGCAGGAAAAACGTATTTCCTGCCTTTCAACATCGGTATTTGTCATCATCTCTTTCCAGCTCTTTTAACTGTATAATCCACTATTTCATCCCTCTACTGTAGAGGCATCGTCTCCCTCTCATTCTCCTCACTGCCGTCATTATGGGAAATATGTTACACTTGGCAGCAGAAATAGCAGCTTGGCTGAGAGCTAGAAAGAAAAGACAGAAGTGGGTCATGTGCTGCAAGAAGAGGAATGCTGCTTTTAGGATGAAAGGAACAGAAGAGAAAGGAGAGAGGGCAGAGCAGCTTTAAAATCAGGCAGATGAATATTTTAGAGGTGATGGGAACAAACACTCAGCTTAACGCTTAAGGATATAGCATCATCATCCTTTATTGCACGCTTTAATCACGATCAGACGAAGCCACAAAAGAACACTTCAGTTTAATTTCTGATTAGCAGAGAGGAAGAAAGTTGTGAAGTTTCAGCAGGGTGAAGTTCAAAAGGTAATTCTCAGAGTTGATGAGATATTATGCACGCCAGAAAAGTCCAGACTGAAATACAAAAGATCTGGAACTGATTTTCTACATCCAGAGTTGGGTAGTAACTCAGACATTTACCTGAGTAGCTTTTTTGAAGAAAATTTACTTTCACCAGTATTTTTATTACGTTGTACTTTTTACTTTTACTTGACAAATTTTATTATGAAGTAGCTCCACTCTTAATTGAGGAAAATGTCTGGATTTTCTACCCAGTGAACAAAAAACGTTTTAACCAAAAATTCACCAGACTGACACACACCTGCAGTTTGTGTTTTATTGAAAGAAACTGATTAGAATTTTTTTTGCCTCATTTTTTTTGTTGTCATTTTCATCCTTAAAATTTCCACTAACTTTATATGCTGGCTCGTCTGATGATGTAATTTTAAAATATTAAATGATTGATAATTTGAAAATGGCTGCAAACAAAAGCGCAGTTATACAACCATACATATTTGGAAAGCAGAAGTAGAGCCTCCTGCACAACCAACAAGAATACAGTAAGTGGTTTGTGGATGGAAAGTCAAAAACAAAGACAAATGCTGGAACTATGCTTGGGTTGCTAGGTAACGGGCGGAATTCTACTGGGGTTGCTAGGTAACAGCGCAACGTACTCGATAGTGACTTAATCTGGTTTTTCAAACTGCTCATTTTCCAGACACCAAAACATTAACCTCCTTCCAAAAAACAGCGTTTTTTTCCCCCCCAAAAGTACTTAGTTTGTTCTGAAAAGCAGTTGATACACAAATGGAAGAATAAAAATGTGCAAAATTTTATTTTGTTAAATGTTAAATTAAATTTTTGCTTAAGAAAAAACTTCCTGGATCATCTTTGTCATCTCTTCTCTTCAGTTTCATCACTTGCAACATTCACAGCTAAACATCTACAGTGTTCCTCATCTTCTCTTGGTGGTTCAGCCAATCAGCAGCAAGGAAAATAAATTGCACTTCTGGATTGGCTGCTTTGCAAACACCAGTAAATATCGTATGAAGCAGCACACGCTGTTGGCGTTGAAAAATAATCCACGTATCTGGAGATTTTTTGCAAAACATTTGGAGTTACATTTCACAGAAAAATCTGCAACTAAACTCAAATGGGTGAAGCTCCATTGTACTATAAATATTTAACAAAAATCCTGATTATTATATTAAAAAAACAAGTATTTCAAATTTGTATAGGCCTGAGAAAATCAGCATGTGTACTGCAAATGGACCCCACACCACAGTTTTACCACCACTGCTTTAAATATTCAATTAAAAATAAATATTTAAAAGAAAAAGGTAGAGGCAAACATACAAAAAAGAATCATCTTTAATGATATAGGCTACATTTGTACATTTCTACAACAGACTTCCAGTAGGACTAACAGCCAATTAGAAAAAAACAAGCTAGTTTCATCTGCAACAGTTAAAAAAAACTGGTCTTTAAAATTAAATACATCATGTAAATATCATCATGTCCCATTAAATAACAATAATAATAATAATATTTAAAAAAAAACACACACATTTAATAGTTTGAACAATCAACGTGAAATATAAATTACATGAAAAGCACCTTTTCCAGAAGTGAGGATATTAAAATAAATAATTGGCCTTTTTTTTTTATCATAACAAGACAGTACATCGTCACGGTAACCACAAGAACGCTCCCACCGCACGAAGTCAAACCGATTCAACTTCCAGCATGAAATGTTCTCAATCTCAACCAAAATAAAATAAAATAAAATAACATCTGTAAATGAGTAGCTTCATCAACAAACACTATAAACATGGTAACATTATAAAATAATCCTTCTGTGGGATTAGAAATTACCAACACAGATGAGAGGATTGTCACACTGCTGATGTAACAACATGGAGAAAAACGGATCTGGTCCTGGATTCGTAGAGGAAGTCTTTCACTGCACCGTTCATGCAAACGCACCTCCAGCCGCGTCCAACACATGCACACAACTCAGGAGTTTAGTGAGACAAGAGCTTAACGTGGTATTAAAAGAAAAAAAATTTCTACAGGTGCTTGAAAACATCACGAGAATATCAAAGAGCGAGGCACAAAACCGCCTCTTTAAGCTCCACCGGCCAACGGTTCAGGTGGATTCTGGCTCTACTACCATTTATGGGATAGAAAAATTCATACATCTATGTTACAGTACAGTAAGAAGGGCTTCGATGTGTGCAGTGGCTCGCAAAAAGTCTTCAAACCCCTTTGAGTTTCCCACATTTTCTCATTTTACAACCACAAACTTCTAATTTAATATAATTACTGACGCATGTTTGACGTTCTACATGAAATAATTTAGACTTGATGGCAGAAAACTAACACTAACACCAAGAAACATGGTGGTGGCAGCATCATGCAGTGGAGATACATTTCTACAAACTTACTAGATGATGAAAAAGCTGTGGGGTAGAGCTGAGGTTAAACATATGACAAACTGCAATTAAAGCACATTTATGTGTTAGTACAGCCTAGTCAAAGTAAAGTTGGACAGCAGGACAATGTTTATGGAGCAATCTACAAATCTGGTTTGTAAAAGATGCAAAAAAAAAAAAAAAAAATAAGTGGGAAGATCAGTGAAACATTCTGGCCAAAACAAAAGAACACACTTTAAAACATGGTGGTGGCTGCATCATGCTGTGGGGATGTCTTTTTTCCCCTTTAGCAGGCACACAGAAGCTTTCAGCGAGTTAACAGACAGATGGATGGAGAAAAACCTCTGGGGGGAAACAGCATAAGATGCGATTCATGACTTAGATATTATGGTTCTCAAACTGCGGTACACAAACAACTCCTGGTACTTCAGCTGCACTAACGTGGTACAGTGAACCAGGAGCAGGTGCTGGTAGCTGTGGATAATACTTCCATTCCAGAATCAAGGATTCGATGGAAGATGTAAGGCTAACCTACAACAAAGAGAGATTGGCTAACTGATCAGGCTAACTGTTATTAGCAAAACCAGCTACTAACGATCCATTTCTCTTGTTTTTATAGAATATAGCTACATTTAGCTAATTAAGGGACGACGTAGCTCAGTTAATTATTAATTTACTTAACTACATTTTGCCTGAAGTTCAAATGTTTATATATCCACTGATAACTAAAATTTAAAAGTAAGGCGGCCATATTGGATTGTAAGTTGGTGGAAGAAGTACAGTTTTACTACTTTAGTTAACCTTTTTGTTAAGTTCTCCATCTAATACTGCCTCTTTCAACTATATGCAGAGAAACTCAAATGAACAACACCCACTGTACTGAAGTTCATTCAATTCATGTATTTGAATGGCCTAATCAAAGTACAGACTTAAATCCAACTGACTCTTTAAAAAAAACAATAGAGTTTTGTGGTTTTAAAGTGAAGAAATGTGAAAAACTTTAAGACGTATGAATAATTTTTTGCAAAGAATTCCACTTGACCTGCAGGTTCAAAGGTAATGCTTTAAAATTTGGTATTCTGAACAAACTGTAGTGGATATTTCTGCTCGACTCAAACCCTGCGCGAGTCTTTTCTACATCAAGATAATTCATTAGAAAAGCAGATTATGAACAGAAACATTTAGAAAAACAACCAACATCTAAAAGGTTTCAAGAGATCCAGTCACTTTCAGTCCGAGTACTGCAAGTCCAAGTCCACCGTACCGTCCGTCACCACCAGCCGCACCCGTTTGGGTTTTGTGGCGCCCATTGAGTGCGACGTAGGAACCCCACCGTAGTGTGAAGCACCTTGGTTTTCCCCTGACTGGCACTGCTGCTGCATGTCCTTCCGGCAGTGTTCATCCTGACTTCTGAGGCCAGAGAACCCGCCCAGAGAGGACGGATTGGACAGTTGGGGTCCGCAAGGTTCAAGGACCAACCGTCCTTGAGTGCCTGAGGGCTCCATCAGGCAGTGGTAGGTGTAGTTTGTAGCGCCCAGGCCCGGGTAGCCATCAGAACCGTCCCTCAGGCCCAGAGTGAGTGAGTGGTCGCCGCTGAAGTTCAGCACATAGGGAGGACCTTGGTAGCCGTAAGGGAAGGAGGCGGTGGACTGGGTTTTGGGTGCTGGTGTACCTGGAGGTGTGCTGTGGACTAGTTGAGGGCTGCTGTGCTGAGAGATGGGTGAGAGAGAGGAATAGCTAAAGTCATAGGCATCCTGCTGTGTGTAACATGGCTGGTGTTTGTCGGTTTTGTCCAGCTTCTTGTCTTGCTGGGATGAGTAGCAGTCGGAAGCTTTGCTAGGAAAGAAGAAGGGCCTCGGCATCTCGGAAAAGTTTTTGTACCCCATGTTAGTTTCAGCCGTTTCCTGTTTGTCTGATGCCATCTTGTTTTTACCGAAAGACTGTGAAACGGAGGAATTGGGTCTGCTGAAGTGAAGGTTGGACCTGGCGAGGTTGCTGGAGGAGCTGAGATGGCCAACGTCCTTTCCGAACCCCTGGAAAGATACGTTGCTTTTTTGAGACACATTAGGAACAAATTTCTGGCTCTGTTTGGCAGAGATCCGGGCGCCACCACTAGCAGCTATGGTATCCTCGCACGGAGCACTGTACAGGTTCTGCGTCTGGCTACCACCCTGGTACTTCAGAACCCTGTGGATTACCGTAGATGGCTTCTCCTGGTAGCTGAATGGACTTTCAGGAGAGTTGGGATTCTTTGTAGAGAGGACTGAAGGGGAAAGGAATCTGTTGGACACTTGAGCCGACGTTCCTCTGACCACAGTTGGCTGGTTACTTGGGAATGACTGGGATTTACTTGGAATGGTCATGCGATGGAACGGGCCTTGGGTTTTGAGGTTGAGCTGCGTTTTTGATTGGCTGGTGGTGGCCTTGAAGTTGAGGGAAGGCTGGCTTAAAACAACGGGATTTCCGGTGAAAATACGAGACTTGCTGGCGACGGACAAAGATGGTTGAGTTCTGGGGTCGTCTTTGGAGAGCCTCGCTCCCAGATTTTTGCTCATAATACGCTCCTTGCTCACAACGTCTGAATTTACCGAAGATGAAAACCCAAAACCAGAGTTAGGTCCGTCTTTGGAGATGCCCTTGGCTTCACAGTTGTGAACACTCCCAGAGTCACTTTTGGAAGCAACCAAACCCGGGAAAAACTGCAGATCCTCACTGGTGAAGTTATTCCCCGGACTTGGCGGGCCCAGGTAGGGTGTTTCAGTGGACCAGGTGTCAGTCGGGCTGTGGGAGAGAGGACTGCTAAATGGGTCGGTGGGTGGATCCAGGGAGCACAGATCTGACGGGGAGGATGGGAGAATGTTCTGCGGCTGGTCGTATCCCTCAAAGCCGAGGCACTGGAAGTCCAGGATGTCTTCGCAGCAGTTGGTGAAGCTGGGCTCGGCGGACAGTATATTGTCAGCGGCCACAAACGGGGGGGATTGGGACGAGGTCTGGATCACAGAACTGGAGGCGCTGGCGCAAGCCGCCGCAGGCTTCTCCAGCGTCTGAGAGGAACACAGGCCTTCGGAGAGCCTGGAGAGGCTGTTGTCAATCTGCTGGAGTGTGTGACTCAGACAAGGGGTGGGCGTCTCCATGGGCACACTCTTGCGCTGTTTGTCAACTTTGAGCCTCTGTTTCCTCCCCCCCATGTACGACTCCAACCTTTCTATGATTCGCTCTCCGGCTGAGTGTGCAGCTTCGGTTTTGCCCTCGTTAAGAGGTGATGACAGCGACAACGGCGAAAGAGAGAGGGAAAACGGGGGCGGTTCTGTTTTTAGAGACATCAGATTGCTGTTGAGTCTCAGACAAGTCTCTTCTTTCTTCTGCCTCCCTAAGGCGTGACTCTTGACCTCTCTCTTGACATCGGCCATTAGGTCAGGCAGTACAAGCCCCTTTTTGCTGTCCACCTCCCAGATATCCTCCACCTTCCTCCGCAGTTTCAGAACCGGCAACTGAAGCCCGTCTGAGCCCAGTTCTGGCTCCAGCTTTTGTTGGGGCGCGCTCTCAAACAGGCAGCAGCTTTTTAAAAGATGATCTTCCACTTTAGTTTCTGGAAGCATCTCACTGGTTCCATTCAGGCTCAACGGGGGCCGGCTTTCCAACTTTGCTTTAATTTCACTTTTTTCGTCAACAGATTCGTTTTGTCCAACTTTAGTTTCACTGACTCCATCCGTCTGGACGTCAGTAACTTGTTTTTTGTTGTTTTTGTCGTTTCTTCGTCTCAATCGATGCAGTCTGCTCTTCGCCTTCTGACTTGCTTGAACGTGAGCCTCCATCTCTCGGTTTAAGATGGACACAGAGTCCATGATTGCTTTGAAAGGATCGCACGCCATCGAGTCGTCATGCTTTTCCGTTTTCAGCGCCAACGTCTCGCACTGAACGTCCCACACTTTTCCTCTTCTCCGCTTGAGGCGGATCTTGAAATCAAAGCCGGCTTTTGTTTCCTCTGAGCTGTTTTCTTCAGGGGACGATGTTTCCAGGTTATTCTGGGAGTTTTTTTGGGATCTACGTGTGACAGCCGCAGGACTATCACTCATATCTTCACAAATATCCTCCTCCTGATTTTCTTGTTTGCATTGTCGGATTTTCCTCAGCAGGTGGCGTCGTGGAGATCCGTTAGGTCTGGAGCGAAGCGCTCTGGTAACTACCGGTTGTTTTTGGATCCGCCTTAGAGCTGATTTATTATCTTTCTTGGCTTCTCCAGAGGTAGCGGACGTGTTCGGTTGTGGTGCTGGAGGCGACGTCACCACGGCCGTGTTTTTCTGGACACGATCGGAGGCGGAAGTCGGACCTCGCTGCGAGTCGATCTCCACGGAGCTCCGAAACGTGCGTTTCTTCAGAGGTATGTTGGACTGTGGGTTGGCGTCCGGGTGCGGCTGAGCCTTTGTAGAAACGGCCGACCTGTGAGGTAGTGAGTTGATGGAGGAGGAGGCCGGCAGTTCGCTGCGATTCGGTTCGGATTGGACGTGTGAACTTTTCACACCCAAGTCTGTGCAAACAGAAACCAATCGCTCGTCGTTTGGGGTTCCCATCCCGTTCTGTGATTCATCCAATTTAGTTTTCCGCCCACTTCGTTTTTTCGTAAACCTCTCCTTAACGCAACGATTGCAGCTCCCTCTGTTTATGTCTCCCTGCAGCCTCTGATCTAAAAAAGATTTATCTTTTCTTAAAATGTCCGACAGCAAAACCTTTGCCTGTTTTATCACCACATCTTCGGGACGCTCATTCAAGCATCTCTTCATCTGTCCTGACACTTTAACTTCCACTTTCTCTGCATTTTTAACACTCTGGATATTACTCCCTGCTTTCGACTTCCCCACTTTCTCAGCTTCAGTTGATCTAGGGTCTCTCTTCTCTTCCTGCAGCTCTGTTTGCACCGTTTTTATTTCCACAACTCTGCCAACCCCCTTCTTCTCGCAGCCAGATGGATTCCCGGCGACTTCTTTGTGAGCATCTGTTCCATCTGTGGCCTTGAGGAGCGTTTCCCTCCCTCCTCGTTTGCTCGTAACTGTACAGACGTCTGACCTGGAAACCTGCTTTCTTGGCAGGTTCCCAGGTTTGGGGGGCGGTTGGCTCCTTCCTCTCCCTAAAACGCCACCTTTCTCCTCTTCTTGTGTTTTTCCGGCCTCGGCTGGTTGCAGGATTGATAACCTAGTAAGGTCGACGGTGACGTATTGCTTCAGAGTGATTACTGGATTGTCGGCAGCCTTCTCTGACACAGTCAGAGGCGGAGCGGCGATCCTGGATTCAACTTTGCTGCTCTGACTTTCAATGATTGCTTTTTCCATGTTCTCCTGCTTTTCTGTGCTGCAGGTTTTGTCCCTTTCAACAGGCGGACAAGCTGTAGTAGTGTTAGCCGTGTTTGTGCTACTGGACTCCGTCTTTGTCTCCTGCGTTTTATGAACCATGCTTTTGGCTCTTGAGCAGATCTTCATGTTCAAAGCCACGCTGTTCACGGCGGATCTGCTTCTCAGATTGGCCGGCACGGAGGAACTCAAAGTCAAAGACTTGGGGTTTTCCTCGACAGCCGCTTTTCTTGGCTTCACCTCCTCTAGTTCCTGCAGCAAGGCCCTCTCTTTGCTTTTGGGATCCTTGCACTGCAGCAGGAAATCCACCGAGTGGCGCCGCACTCTGACGTGCAGGTCCCTCAGAGCGACCTGGGACGGCAGCGGAACGGTCCGGCAGCGTTTCAGCAGGTGGTTCCCCGACCGCCTCTGCTTCTCACGCCTCCACCTCTTGGTGTCGTTCAGCTTCTTGTTCTTCAGAGCGTTTCTCCTCATCTGCTGGGTGAAGGAGTTCCTGGAGGGGATCGCTGGCGACGAAAGGAGACAAAACGAGCAGCCGGATTAAATTCAGGAGGAAAAATAAAAAAACAAAAACAGCTCTGGGCAAAAGTTTTAATTAATGTTAATTTTTGGCTTTAATCATTAATTTTAAACCATTTTTCTAGAGTGCAATTTATTTAATAAACAACCTTCAAAATAAATGTCAGAAGGAAAGAAGGAAGGAAGAAAGAAAGAAAGAAAGAAAGAAAGAAAGAAACAAAAAGTATGAAAGAAAGATAGATGAAGGAAGGAAGAATGGACAGAGGGAAGGATAGATGAAAATTGGAAGGTAAGAAGGAAAGAAGGAAGCAAGGAAGGAAAGAGGGGAAGGAGGAAGGAATGAAGGAAGAAGCAAAGGAAAGGAGGAAGGAAGGAATGAAGAAATAAACAAAAGGAGGAAGAAAGAAAGGAAGGAAGGAAGAAGCGAAGGAAAGGAGGAAGGAAGGTAGGTAAGATGGAAGGAAGAAAAGAAGGAGAGAACAAAAGAAGGAAGGACGGAGGGAAGGGAGGAAAAAGAAAGGAATAATGGATAAAAAAAGGATAGACGAATGATGCACTAATTACTGTAAACATTTCAGGTTTAATTAAATATCAATTAAAGTCTTAATTTAATTCCTTTAAGGTTTAATAGTGGATTAGATTTGTCTCCTGTGTTTCTGTTCACCTGTGAAGATCCCGGCGTGGATTCCCGGCGCGCTGGGCCTGGCGGTGAGGTGTCCTCTCTCCCTGTGCTGGCGCAGGTATCGCTCACGCAGCCGGTACTTCTGGCCCACGGCCTCCTTCGCCTCCTCGCTGTCCGGCTGCTTCCCTCTGTGCCTGAAGTGGCCCTCTCCGTTCCTGATCGGATCAAACACACGCGCCGTGAGCGACACCCGAGCCGCCGCCGAGACAAAGCCAGCCGGAGCGGCGGACACACCTCTCGCAGGTGCAGCATTCGCACATTTCGTTGCCTTCGCCGAAGAAGCTGGCGCCATAGTAACAGGTGATTTCCTCCCCAGGCGAGATGGGTCGGATCACTTCCACGCAGGCGATGTTCTTCTCACCGGGGAGAAACTTGACAGGTGCAGAAAGAGAGAAAAAAACGGATTAGACAAAGGTGGGTCCAACAACAACAGATGTGTCAGAAAACATAAAAAAAGGATCGTTTCTGAAATAAAAACGCAGTCAGAGATGTTTTACCTTGCAGTTCGGTTTGCAGTCTTCAATTCAGGAGAGAAATGGAAAAGAAAGATTTCAGTTAATTAAGTCACCATATAAATGGAAATTAGGGATGCAAATAACGATTATTTTAGTAATCGATTAATCAGATAAAGAAAAATCTACTGATTTTCATTTAACCGTGGGAGCTTTTATTTTATAAATACTTATTTTTTTTTAAAGAAAAACAAACATTTTACTGCTTAAAATGCAATAACAGCATTCCTTTCATGCATGCTAACCAGCTGAAGCTAAAGTTTTGCATAAAACATTTTCACAGACAAAGAATGTTTTTATCTATATTTTGTAGTTCTGGTTCATTTCTGCTCTGACTCTGTTCGTCTTTTCACCATTTTTTAAGTCTGTATGCAACCGATTAATCGATTTAGTTCATGATCATTTCAATAATCAATTAATCGATTTAGTTCATGATCATTTCAATAATCAATTAATCGATTTAGTTCATGATCATTTCAATAATCAATTAATCGATTCAGAAATCTTTTTGGCTGTTAAACATATCCTGGATAAGAATTGTATTGTTAATAGTAATAGTGGGGAAAAAATAATCTTAACAATAAGAATGAACTCATTAATAAAAACTAAAAGTGATAATAAATCTACCGTTTTGTTTTGCCATTTGAATAAACTTTTCCCTAAATATTAATTTAATCTCTGACAGATTTAAAACCTATAAAATAAAACTTTAATCAAAATAAAATCCCACAAAATATCTAAATTAATTTTTACTTCCTTGTCCCTCATCACCTTTAGTGGAAACTAAAGGAGCGCCCCCATCAGTCTCATTCAGGTAATGCAGTTTTAAGGTGAAACTTTTTAAAATAAGAACAGGATTAAAACACTTCAGGAACACAAATATTCTATTTTATGACCGTAAAATCTTCATTAACATTTATCTTCCACAATGATAAATTGTTAGTTCACAATACATATAATAATCGATCAATTGATAAATGGAGAATAAAAACTCAAAACAGGGCAAATTATTGAAAGAAAAACTCAGACAAGTAACTAAGTGATTTTTTTCCAAAATATATAATATAAATTTTGCATTTAAAATAAATAAAACATTTATTTGCCTAAATCAATCCAACAGGGTGAACTCTTAATGAAAAAACAATCACCAGATCCGTCCTACCCTGTACTGATGCTGAGTCTGATCGATTAATCGATTATTCTGACGATTAATCGGATGAAAAAATGACACATTTTGCAGATTTTCATTAAATATTCATTTAAAAAGACGCTCACCGTGGTTGATGAAGGCTGCGGGCCCGAGCCACAGCTGAGCGCAGCGTTTGCGTGTGGAGTACATGACGCTGAAGTCGTTGACCCCTGCCCTCAGCACGGCGCTGTCCGCGGGGTTCAGCTCCGCTATGCAGCCCAGTAGGACCTCCACGCGCTCTCCAACGAACCTGCAGGACAGACGGACAGACGCAGCTGTGAGAGCTCAGGGCAGGACTGGAACCGACAGCTGGAAGAAGAGGGAGGGAGGGATTACCAATGCCTCGTGGCCGTTATCTTCGCCCCGTTGGTCTCCGATGAGTATCTGTCACACGACTCTATCTTGATCCCACTGTCCAGCAGGAAGGCACTGAGGTAGCGATACACCTGCAGCCACATCCAACAACATATAACGGTGCTTCCTTAAACAGGTCAGGGTAGCTCTATAGACTAAACAAAACACATGTGCTACATTTTTTGGACAAAATCATCCGTAGATAATGAAATTTTAGTTTGTTCGGTTTCAGAATGAGATGTTTTAGGGCCTCTTGTCACTTTAAATCTAAATAAGCTGTTGTTTACACTCACATTTGAAAATGGCACACAATTACACAACCATACATCTTTGAAAAACAGAAGTGGAACCTCCTGCACAGCCAACAAGAACGCAGTAAGTAGTTTCTGAATGCCAAGTCAACAACAAAACACTCGTCTTTTCCAGCATCCATTATAGAGCAGCAAAACCAGCTGACCAAATGTGTTGGAGCTCAGCTAGGGTTGCTAGGTAACGGGCAGAATGCCACTGAGGTTGCTAGGTAACAGGCAGTGCCCAAAGAATGTGACTTGATCTTGATGTTTTTGAAATGGCTCATTCTCCAGACTCAAAAAAACATTAATTTACTGCTAAAAACTGGCTGGATGTTTAGTTGTTGTTTTTTCCTTATGCACTTGTGCTGTTTCTGGAAGCAGTTCATACCCGAGAGGAAGTACAAAAACATGAAAAATGTGAATTTTGCATAATATGTCCCCTTTCCTACAATTCCAAGGTGTACTCCTTTGATATTTTGTATCAATTGAAGTCAGATTTAGCTTAAAAATATTATCTGGTGTTCTCAAATTACATAATTTTGTACTAAAGCTGCAGTTCTTGACAGATTAGACCTCAAAGAGGTCAGAAAAGATTTGAGTTTACGTTTCAGCCACATCGCCCCGCTCTACACTGACGTTACAATGACTAGGCATTTATAAAGCCTGTAAACACGCTGGTTCATCCTGGCCTGCAGGTTTAGCCACATGTTGCTATTTTCTGTTTCCTTTCTTTTCCAATCGGCTTCAACCTCATCAGCTTCTCTTTGTAGTAACAACAGAAACAAACCAAAACTTTGTCACAACGTGTCTCTGTGGCTCCGGCAGTGTGAACGAAGCCCCACATGAAACCAACTGAGTCTCGGCCCATTTTTAGTTTTTAGGTGTGAAAACTGTCACATCTGTAAGGCTGAGTGTAAAACTTGAATATACGTGTGAAGACTCTTTAACAGCTGCTACAAACTGTTCCACACATCTAACTTCAGATTTCCACGTTTATAAACAACCAAAATTACGTTTTGTTCTCAGTAAATTTTAAAACATTCTGGTAATTTGAGTCGATACGTTGGCCTGTCGCAGTAAATGAATTAAACGCATGACAAATTGGAACGAGCGCAATCATTTCTATTTGTATTATTCATTATTTTCTCTCTTTCTACAAAAAACTGGATGATTAAGCGCTTCAGTTTAGTTCTTTTGTCTCAACTAGCTCTTTTTTGAAGGACTATGTTGTTCATAGAGACTTCATAACTGATTTTATTTGTTGTTTACACGTTTCCAGAAATCATCATGGATGCCTCCTGCACTAAATATAGATTCTTTAAAACACAATTTGTGATTTATGTTTGGCATCTAAGAAACTCAAGTTTAAACTCATAATCTAAGCTCTGAAAACAGCTTTTATCTTCAGGTTTGAAAAAAAAAAAAAAAAAGCAAATTGATGATGCAAAAAGTTAATTATTTAAATTTAAAGAAACATAAAACAGAATTAGAGCGTGGTCCTGGTTCAGATGCCTACATGTTGTCTCAGCAGCTCCTGCCGGTGGCTCCCCAGAGCGTTGAAGTAGTCGCCAGCGAGCTCGCCGACCGTCAGCGCCTCAAACGTGGCGTTGAAGTCGTGCGTTCGCTGAAACCGCAGCAGCGTCTCCTTGAGGACGCCCCAACGTCTGATCTCTGGTGCCGGACTGGAACGGAAATAACGACCGGTTAAAAACGACAAACACAGAGGAACAGAGGGAGCTGTTCAGATATTTTGGGAGACGCAGAATCGTCAATGTTTATTAAAAATCAGTGGGAAATGTTTGTGAATAAAGGCTAAAACCACAAGTGAAATTCCAAAAGTTAATATCATAAGTCGTACGACAACAGAGTGCAAAATAATACAAGAATAAAGTCGCAATGTTTGGACAATAAAACAGTAAAAGCACGAAAAAAATGAAATGAGGAATGTTGAGTCTTGTGAAGGTATAAGTTTAGAAAGGTATTTAGTAAGAAAATACTAAATACTTAATCTTTTAACAAATCAGCATCAAATTATTATCAGTAGCAGAAATGTGTCGAACCAAACTGAGGCGGTCGCATCAACTTCACTTTTTAATTCACTCCAGAAGATTTTCTCTCATTAAAACTACTTTTTTTTTCTGTCATTTTAAGTTATTATTCTGGTAAAACTGCGTCTTTTTTATACTAACTTCACAACTTTATTCTAGAAATTAAGCAAAAATGTTCTGTTATACAACTGTTAAAGAAAGATGGAAATAAAAGACAGTTTTGAGAATATTTTCTATCATTTGTAACTTCATTTTTAGAAAATAAATTGAGGTAAAATAATAAAATCAGATCTGGAGCAAGCAGGAGTTTTGTCTGCAAGAACAGCATTCAAACCTGTAGCTGTAAAAATAATAAATAAACTATCCAGTAACATTTTTGGCTCAATAAACTGTTACAAAAGATTAAATTGCTTTTATTCTACATACAGTTAAAAGGTAGGATATTCAACAACGCTGACGTTCAATGTCAATTATGAAATCTGAAACTAGTATTGTTTTAATAATAATAAAAAGCAATTTATTTCTTCTTTGCTTCTTTTTCAGGTTGTTGTATGTGATAAATAATAATGCTCTTAATGACACCAGCTGCATAAAAACATTAGATTTTTGTCAGTAACCTGCAAACAGTTTACATTAAATTCAAATTTATTGATGGAAAATAGTAAAAATAACATCTTTTGGAGCTTTCGAACCTCCATATATTCTTGTCATGATAAGAAAATGCCTCAAATGATAAGAGATATGATCAGCAGCAACGACTTTTCACTGATTACAGTACAAACTGAGAAACACTGTTGTGCAAATCTTAGTTTTACATGATTTTGGAGTAATTTGAAGTCATTTTAGTTCTACGTTTTTATCTGAGGTGCAGCTCTTTCACACGTGCTGCTAACACTCCAGCTGACATTGTTTTTGATTACCTGATGTTCATTTTATGGGTGGTGAAGCCCAGAAGAGGGTCCAGCACCAAACTGGTGGCCAGGTCATCGGTCTCACACAACTCCTTCACACTCATTCTAGTGTATCCGTCCATTGCCTCCCACCATCAGCATGCTGCAATCACAGGGGTCAAAATAACGATACGTTACAGGGATTTGAAGCATTTCTGCACAACCAGTCTGCAGAGAACGAGCTGGATAGCTTGGTTTAGGTGCTCAGATCAGCAGCACACGATCTCATCATGTAGCATGTTATTCATCTTTAATTTGCATGTTCAATAGTGGAATAAAAACAAGGTCCAATGAGGTTATGTAGAGTATTAGTTCGCTGTGTTCTGATCAGAGGAGGGAGGAGGCTGTACGTTTAGCGGCCTGCAGCTAACGGAACATTACGGCATCATTTAGCTGATAAAATCTACACCCTGCAGTCTCATATTTAAAACAGCCTCCTTATTAGAAGATGCAGGAATTGAAACCCACCTGGGAGTCTTTTTGGAGTTGACGAAAGCACCGCCAGGTAGACAAGTTATCGCCTGGAAGCGAAAGTTAGCCTAGCAACATAAAGTAGCTAGCTCTCCGCCGATCAGCTGCAAACGAAAATGGAGTCTGGTCGTCACTCCGTGTCCTGGCTGCTTGGATGGCGATAACGAAACAAATCCCGGTGTGAATCCCGAAAAGTACAAACGCACGACATTCCAGTAAAACAGGACGAAAATGTTTTAAATGTGTCGTAAATTAGCTTTGCAAAGATCGCCTAAAAGTTGATGAGAAACCTCCAGCACAACCAAACTATTCATACCACGCCCACGGAATTCCCTATTGGCTGAGGCCAACTTCAATTACGCAAGGAAAGCGTGCCAAGCTTTCTGATTGGCCAGCTGGTTAGTGGGCGTTCCCAGTGGTGAGAACGGTGAGAACCTCTTGTAGTACAGTGAGCTGTAGTGATGGGAATTCAGTGTGTTTACTGAGATCCGAATTATTTGGCTTAATTCGTTAAAAAGAACTGAATCGGTCGGTTCCTAAACGTCTCTTCACTAGACGCGCGTAATTTTTTTACGAAAGCATGGTAATTTTATGGTGCTTTCTTTTTGTTCTGTTTTTTTTCTTTTATTTATTTATTATTATTTTTTAAAATAATTTCTACCACAGAAACCGGAACACAACTATATTTTATTGGAGGAATAGTTTGATAAACGGGTTGTTTTTTTAAGTTAATCTTAAAATATAAGACACATAGTTAGTATTTTAGTCATTAAAATCCAGTTCTTTATAGTTTATGCTATCTTTTCACAGTGCCAACTTTGTGGAGAACATTGATTAAATTAATTAAATTACGCCTTAAGTATTTGTGGCTCACAAAGTTTTACAATTTAAATTTTTTCCCCGACATTTCTGACACTTTTTCTCTCTCCCCATCTCACAATGAGAAGTCAGAATCTCTAAATATAATTTTAAAAATCTGCTCTACTTGGTTTTTAAACCATACCAGCTCTAAAACATTAACTGATTAATGCTGAATTTGTCTGTTTTTCCAACTTTTAAACGGGAGGGAAAAAAAGGTCTAATAATTAGGTTATATTATGATATTCAGCTATTGAACGTGTATAGAACTAATCCTAAATAGTCTTAACCATCTTATAGCTTAGACAGTAATGTTACTTCTTTCTTTTTGTATTAAAAAATTTACTTACTCATGACACAAAATTAAAACCAGTGTAAATCAGCTTTGACTGTTCATTCAAAATGAGCCGGCAGATCCAGCTGCCTCGGCCATGACTGACACATCACTCCTGCTCAAAATAATCACAAACGGGGAAACGGATCACAGTCAGATCACATATTTAAAACCTGTACTGACAATAAGTTAATAAATAATGGTTAATTTCGCTGATTTAACCTTTAGTAGAGTCACAGTTTAACTTTAAAAAGCGCTTGCTGTAATCTGGATGTTTGCCAGGAATTCAGTCTTCAATACTGTGGACAAGTTTGAACTGGAAAACAATCCAAAGTAACGGCTCTGGGAATCCTAAAGTATCTCAAGTATTTGAGCCTCCGTGAACAGAAAGCTGCTGTGTCTGCATGGAAGATCTGTCAGTAATGTTTTTATAAACAGGACGATTGATGATTCTCATTAATCAATCAGCAGTTGTGAAGGAGGAGAAAGTTTGTGTTGGCAGCTGAGCGAAGTTTCTGTTCAGAATAGTTTCGGTTTTTAAAGAAAAAGTGTCTCACGAAGCCAAGCAGCATTCCCAGGATAAATAAGTTAATGAACTCACATCCTGGAATATTTGTCTCTTTATAAACATGAACAGATTTATTTCCTTTCAATGTTGCATTAATTTTCAGCATCCTAGGCGCACAAAAGAGCGTTACAGGAGCTCCGTCCTCTCAGCATCTGTGTTAAATGTTTACATACATGCTGATATTTATTGTTTCGTATTGTAAATATTAAATACACCAAAACATTTTGAAAATTAATCTACCCTGTTATATATGGACTGGAGGGCAGAATATAGAAAATTATACTCAATTAAGAGAAATGCTACTTCTACATATTTTTACTAAAGTAAAAGTAAAAAATAGCCATCCAGAAAATTACTCAAATTAGAGTAAAAAAGTACTTGGTAAAAAGTCCACTGAAGTAGAGAGTAACTGATCAGATTATCAATCATTTAATATTTAAAAATTACATCATCAGATGGACCAAAATATAAAGTTAAGTAGCAGTCTGTACTACAGCAAATTTGAAGAGGCCTCTGACTGAAGACATAAATCCAACAGAAAACCAAGACTTAAAAATAAATAATTTCCATTCAATTTGAGTTTGAGGGAAAATGTTTGCTATGATACCATAATGTCAATAATTTTGGATACTTATTCCAGATACAAGATGCAAAGAAAACCCCAAACACAAAATATACAAACTCTATATTTATTTCTACCTTGAAACAGAGATGAAAACAAAAAGATATACAAATAAAAATACCATTAGTAGTAATTTTCTTATCTAATCTTAGTTATAGTAACTTTAATGTAATGGATCTAAAACTACCCAGCAACAGTGCATGGTGCAAAAACATCCCTGATTGATTAAAAAGATCCTACACCGATAAGCTTCAATTACCTAAACTTAAATGTTACAGAAAAGAAGATATTTGAGATTACTGGTGGTGAGAAGCAAAAACAGAAAGGAAAAGGTGAAAGATGTTCGAAGCTGCGGTTTGTACAGCCATGAAAACAACGATGAAAATGGACGTGAAGTTCTGCAGGTCTCATAAAAACTTTTTTTTTTTTTAAATCTAACTTTCATTTACATAAAAGAAACTTTACAGATCAGAATAAACTGCTTTCTGCACAACAAATCACTGAATTTTACCAATACTGTGGCCAGATTGTTTCAAAATTTACCAAATTGGACCTATTTTCCCTGCAGTTCCTCTTCAGGTTTGGATTCCCTGTTTGTTGTCTAAATTTCACTTCCTGAGTTGATCCTGGATGCGAATTGAACATGTGCACAAACTGAAGTCTGATGACCTCTCAGGGACAAAACAAGGGGTTGTAATACATCAAAACCATGCAGAATGTTAAGATTAACTAAAAAATGCAAAAAGGGAAATATTTAAAGTCCATTTTGTCCATCGTCCGTCCTTATTGCCCTGCTGTGTCAGAGAGCTGCAGGTTTATATTTGAAGAGCGGGAGGACAGAAAGCGGTGAGGCTGGTGGAAGTGGGCTGTGAGATTACCCTGAAGCTCCACAGAGAGGAATATTTAACAGTTACAGCATCCTGCTTTCTCAGTTTTCATTTATTGTTTAACCAGAAACACCTTGTATAATCAAACGCAAAGTGTAAAAACAAACTGCTAAATATTAGGAATATCGTACGGAGTGCCGTTTGTAAAGTTACACAGTAAAAAAATTAACAGTAATAATTTTATTTAGCCTGTCAGAGGAAAAATGTGGGTGTTCAAGTCATATTTTCACCATCTTATTCTAGATTTATAAGGAATAATTATGAATATTTAGTTTAAAACAACTATTTAGCTTGTAAATTAAATAATATAGGAAGCTAAATATTTAGTTCCCAACTAAATGTTTAAGTTTAGGCTAAATATTTTCCTTTCAAACTAAATATTTAGTCCAAATTAAATACTTAGTTTGGTAACTAAATATTTAGTTTAACAATTTTTTTTTCCAAGCTAAATATTTATTATTTTTATGGCTCTTTTCCCACAGTTAGGACACACGAAACTGGGAACGCAGTCAGAAACATTCAGTCATTTTCTATGTTTTTTAAATTACCATTATTATTATTATTTTAAAACAAGCACAGGCACGTTTTTAAAAGCTAAAAAATAAAGAAGCGCTTGCTTTGCTTGTAGCTTTAAGCTAGCTTAGCAAGCCCGCTCCGTGTGGGATTTCTCCGGTCAAAGTTGAACGATGACGTCATTTTCTGCGCCGTTTTATAACTGTAGTGTGACTGTAGTTATAGCAACGGCAGCAGCGGAGGAAGTGAAAATAGCCGTTCAGCCACACTTCCAAATATTTAGCATTAAAAGCCATTTTGTCTGGCTGGACACTTCTCATTTCGAAGTGGAGGATAGTTTACAGCGCACGTCATTTCCGGTAAGCTTCATTGCGTCGAACTCACGCATTACATACGTTCCGGGCGAACGTTAGCAACTGGGTAAAATTTAAAGACCCTCAATACGAAGCGAAGCGTAGAAGAAGAGGCAGCTTTTAACCCGGCTAACTTTAAGCTAGAATAAGTCTATACATTTATTGTAAATATATAATATTTCACTCACGCTGAAAGGTTTAAAAGACTCATGAACGCCTCACGTTCCCAGTTTAATGTGGAGTTGTGCTTGTTTGTGCGAGATGTTCTGATTACACTTTGGATCTGATGACAACATAAAAAAAAACACAAAACAAACCAAAGCAAAAATTAAACCAAAATCTATTAAAACTAAATTAACTAGTGCTGGGCGATAAATTGGTCTTATTGTGTTTTAAGGATTTAATTTGTGGAAAATCTGTATTTTTTTTTTTTCACCAATTCACTCCTTTAGCGGCCATCTTGATAAGTGCGTTTTAAAGCAATTTATTTGGACTTTGAATTCAAGTCAACTTTACAAATGGAGCATAAGAGCCAGGCAGTAATTTTTGAAACGTTCATGCAAACTACTATTTTGAAGAAAACTAAGTAAAATCCTGATCTTTCTGTATTTTATGAAACAAGTTTTTTCTGATAAATGTAAGATGTTTTTGTTCTGGTCAAATTCCATCTTTTTTCTGTTAATATTATACCTATACGCTTGTACTTAAACATTCTCGTAGCTTGGCCCTGATTCTCTGACAGATCACAGAAGGTATGATTGAAATAAAAGCCACTTTTTGAAAATATTTTGTCATTTATAATTTATTTTTTAGAAAGGGAAGTGAGAAAAAAAACTGATTAAAATCTAAAATTAATTTAAAAATTCTTTTTAAGCCATATCGCCCAGCTCTAGTCAAAACCTGTTCAGAATTCAGAGCAAAAAATAATCATAATTATCAGTTACTTTATGTCTTAAGATATTTTCTAGTTTAAAAGTCACGACAAATGAAAAGCAGCCACTGACAAATAAGTGATGAGCATGATGATGTACTTCAAATTAAAGGTTACTTTTATTCATCTTTAGCTTTGAGTGAACTAAAAACAAGAAGAGAGAAAAAAAAAAAAATAAAATAAAAACCCATTCTGGTGTCAGTTATCTACAAAAACAAGCGTCTATATCACATCCATGATCGTGATCTCACATGATTGGTTCTGAAAATGGAAGAAGAAAAATAAATCTAGTGAATTCACCTCATACCCACCTGTGATCGCCACCCCTTTCCCTCCCAGCCAATGTACAAAAGCTCATGTTTAGCATTAAACAGTGCCAGACCTCAACATAAACAGCCAAAGCTCTCTTCTTCATGGCACCCATCCGCTCTGCCCTGCAGCCAGGTATGATTTACATGAAAAACAGGCAAAAAAAACAACTCTTCTTTACATAAAAAACAGGAAAACAGGAACATGAAAGGGGGAGGGGGAAGTACATGGTGAATACAGCAACTTTCTTTGGATCATTCGCTCACATATCCACACAAATACAACACAAAAAGCAAAATAAACGTTCAAAAAGTGTTTCATTCAGAGAGAAAAACCCGACTGAACCCTGGATGTCTTTGTTGCTGTTCAGTGCTGACGAAGGGGACAAGTTTGGGAGGTAGAGAGGAAGGAAGAAATGATAAAAAAAGGTGTTGGAACGACGAAGGGTGGTGAATCGTAGGAAGAGGAAGTCAGCGCGTGTTATTTCTTGGCCTTGCCGGCCTTGGCTGCGTTCCGTGGAGGAGTGACGGGTCTTCCCAGTCCCACACCTCCTCCTCCGCCGCCGCCGTAAGGATACAATTTCTTATCTGCTGGCTTCAAAATCTACAAAACAGAAAAAATTAAATCTGTAATTAAACCGGCAGAGACAGCACAGTGAATGACTTTTAAATGTTTTCTTAATCATTTTCCAGATCCACATTTACAGAGTTTGTTTAAAAAACTTCAACACTCCCTTAAGTGTTAAGTTATTTATATTAAATCTGTCAGATTATAAGGAACTCCTGCAAAAAAAATTTGACGCATCAGCTTCAAACTTCTTTCATTAGTGAGCTTTTGCTGATGCAAACTTTGCCTTTTCGACATAAAACACACAAAACATGCAAATGTTTACAAGATATGCAGAGGGAAGCCATTTAATCAATTAGAGAATTATTGAAAACAGATTAATAACACAAAGATGGATGTTTTAAAGCCTTTATTTTTGCGAGGTACAATGATTTTCCACTTACAGCTAATAAAAACATGACATTGAAATGAGAATATTACATTTCCAGCTGCTACGTCTTGCTTTTGCACTGCACTGTCAAACCAAATCCTTTGAGCAATCTGTTCCCCTCCTCGCCTGTGGGGGCGCTGCACCAGGAACCACAGACGGAAACGACACAAAAACCTCTGAATAAGACGCTGCGCGCAACTTCCTTCAGCATGAAACGTAAATAAAAAATGGAGTAGCGTCAGATTTTAGCAGTTGAAGGATTTCTGTTTTTGGTAAAATACCACGAGACATTTCTCTTGCTAGCGCGAAACATTTATTTTGGTTTTATTTACCCAGAATGCCCTGCGCCGTAGTCCACTTCCTGCGTAATTAAACTCTGATGCGGACTAAGAAAGCGAACTCTGGTCCACCTACAAACCTCGGTCTCAGTTCGGTTCAAATGAACTCTGGCACGGTTTGAACGCCAACCAGGACCAGAGTCCACTCCTAAAGCAGGAAGTGGACTATAGCGCAAGGCATTCTGGGTAAATACAACCAAAACAAACATGAGTCTGTTGCTAGTGGGAGAAACAGCTGGTGATTTTCCACCAAAGACAAAAGAGAAATTCTACAACTAAAATCTGATGTTACTCCATTTTTGTTTACATTTCATAAAGAAGGAAGTTGAACTCAGTGTCTTCTTCAGAGGTTTTTGTATCATTTCTTTCAGTGGTTCTTAGCATAGCACCCCCACAGGTGAGGAGGGGAACAGATTTCTCCAAGGGTTTGGTTTGGCATGCACATTGTGAAAGTGAACTGCAGCAGCTGAAAATGTAGCAAATGTTGCAACTTTGGTCCTCAATTAAACCAATTCTACCGGACTATCAGGTGTGAAAACACTAAATATTCAGCTTTGTATTGATCTACATTTCTCCTGGCTCTCTAAAGGTCTGAATAGATCAACTCAAACATGATGAAAGACCTTCAGAGAACAAGCGGAATAAGTGATGCAGAACACGTTAAGCTAAAGTAAATCCGTCTGCTTGGGAGCAAATGTTAAAGAAATGATCACGAAGTAGACTTCCTGCCTTACCTGGAAGGAGCACATGAGCGTCTCATCCACACTCATCATGGCACCAGCGTTGTCAAACTCTCCACAATAGTTGGGAGCTGAGAAAAGAGTGACGAGTTGCCTCTTTGCGAAAAACTCATAACCGTCTTCAACCACCTTAGATGAGAGAAAACCAGAGTTAAAACGAGGCGAACAGAAAAAGAGGAGTCAGAAGTTGCATCAGGAAGTCTTAGAAAATTACTGCTGACCATAAACTAGTAAGAACCTTTTAATCCTGTTAGCTCTTCCATGAGTAGAAACATGCAGGAACACGAGAGGTTTCAGTGTCGCCACGTCTACAACAACAGCTTAATTACGCCTCCCTTACACCATCAAATTCAAATATTACAAACAAGCTTTCACCATCCATCACTCCGAGGAGGGAAGCCTAGGGAACACCACGTTCCTGATCAGGGCTCCTTTATATAAAACTTAATATTTCTGGATTTTAGAGAGGTTTTTAGATATTTCTACATCATTTGGGTTTGGGTATGTAACATATGAAAACTAGAGATTGTAAGAAAGTTGCAGGAACAAATATCCAGCTCATTTTGCCTCAAACCAATAATGGACAATTTGAACATTAACTCTGATCTGATACACATAAAATTTTGCAAAGTATTTTTGGTCTTGTTTTAATGCAAATTTAAATAAGATAAATTAACTTACAAGTAACTTTTGAGCAAGAAATAGGAGCTTGTTTTAAGTAAATCATTTCTTAATATTGATGAAAAACTTCTAGTTCCACTGACAGATAATTTTACTTATAACAAGACGTTTTTCCCACGTTTGGAAAAGGTAAAAGGTAAGAATCTACATTCTATATGAAATACACAAACTAATCACAAACATCAGAAGCTAAGCACCTTAAAGGTAACATACGATGCTTTGTTAACAAGTTTAAGGCTTTTTGTTATTTTAAATCCAAATAAGCTGCTGCTGGCCACGCCCCCCAACTCAGTGTTTACACTGGCATGTGGAAATGGCTGCAAACAGCAGCAATTATACAACAGCACATCGGTACATAAGACGAACTGCAGGCGACTCCGGCAGGCCCAATAATGCAACAAGTGGTGTCTGGATGGTAAGTCAGCAATAAAACACTCGTCTTTTCCAGCCAATACTTAAAATCTCCAGTTTTCATGATGTTTTCTTTGCTTCTGGTAGAAAATATTTAAAGATGGCAATGAAGGCCACAGAACAACAACAACAAAACTGCAATGAGCTTTACAAAAATGCAAAACTGACCCAAAATTTAGATTGGGACATGAGATAAGTTAAATATATTCCATAAATCCTGAAGCTTTTGATCTAGTCTGTGTTTAAACAGACTAACAGAAGATAAAACATTTAAAATCTACCTGATGTGCCCTGCATATTAGGTCCATGTCATGTTTGTGCAAAAATTTGGCCACCACATCCGCCCCGAACGTGAAGGAGACGCCGCGGTCGTTCTCGCCCCAGCCCAGCACGTCTTTGTCCGGGTCGGCCCACAGCAGGTCGCACAGCAAGCCCTGGTCCGGAACGTCTGTGGGCCGCATGACTCTGCGGATCTGCTCCATCGACTGCAGGTCCGGAGACAAACCTGGAGGAGAAATGAGAAACCGTTCCAGTCTTTCATCTTTTCCTTTTTTTTACGAGTAGCAGGAGAACCAGGCCTACCTCCATGACAGCAGAATATTTTCTCATCTACAATAGCAGCCACAGGTAAACAGTTGAAGCAGTCTGTGAAGGTTTTCCACAGCTTGATGTTATACCGTCGCTTACCTGGAAGCAAAGAAAGCATAAACATGCTGCAGCTCCTTAACATCTCAACGCCACTGAAGTCACCAACCGGTACTCACACTCATCATAAAAGCCGTAGATTCGGTTAATGGAGGCGCACTCGTGGTTTCCGCGCAGCAGGAAAAAGTTCTCTGGGTATTTGATCTTATAAGCTAGAAGCAGACAGATGGTCTCCAGCGACTGCTTCCCTCTGTCCACGTAGTCGCCCAGAAACAGGTAGTTGCTCTCTGGAGGGAAGCCTCCGTATTCAAAGAGTCGGAGCAGGTCGTAGTACTGACCATGGACATCGCCTGCAGGGGGCAGCAGAGGCACACAGACGTCAAACAGCCTCAGCTTGCAGCATTTACAGCTCAATCAACATTATTTTACACTTTTTCTTGTGTTAAAGTTATTTAACACAAGTTATTTTCCATTTAATTTGATTTTGCAACATTGTAAACCAGGAGTGTTCAAAAATTCAGGGATAAATTAGGACAAAATAGGAGGGAAGACAATATTTGGTGTCAACTGTTAATTTAATCTTTTAATCAAACGTTAGATTTCAATCTATTACCAAACTGTGCAGTTTGAAAATCAAAAGCTTACAAGGATTTTATGCAGAAATCAAAACACTTTCCAAACCTGGAAAACCTTGAAAATTCAAGCATTTTCAAGAATTTCCCTGTTTAATTACTGTATGTATATAGCAAGTTTTTTCAAACAAAGACTGACCTGGAAACTGTTTTTAGTCACTGGAAATAAACAAAATACTTTTTAATTTTTCTTCAAATCGACCCCAAAATAAAAATAAAACTGGATACCTTTCATTTAACAAAGAAAAACCAGGTTAATTTTTTTTAGATAAATTACTTTAAAATACTTTATTTGTTGAATTAAAATAGTTCACACTTTGTTTATTGTTAAGTAGGTAAACAAAAATAACATTTTGGTGGTTTTAGTGTTTTAAAATGATTATTTTTTGCTGCCGTAAACCGTCCGATAAAACAAACTCACCACATATTTTTAAAGGAGCCTCTAATTCGAGCAGGATTGGCTGACTCAGGAAGATTTCCCTGGATTTGAGGCAAAGGCCACGGATCTCGTTCTCCGTCAGCTGGACGTTCTTCCCCGGCCGGGAGCCCTTCACTGCGACAAGAGAAAGATAATAAAAATAAGACCATTTATGGAGGAAACATCAGGACAAGCGTGTACTGTGAGCCTCAAAGGAGGCCAAACAAAGATTGACATTCATCATTAAAATGTGATGCTTGGATTGCGCAGCAGACCACCAGACTGGACAGCTAACACCTCCCACCAGCCAAATGCTGTCAAATTCTGCTAGCAGTTCAGACTTGCAGCCGTTTCCACAGGTACTCGCTTCTTTTTCCCTCTTTACACACGTTCTGGAAACGAGAAGACTTGGCAAAGAGAAAACGTCTCTTAAACCAAGTCGCTCTGCTAAAGCCGAACATGTGAAACCACTTCCTCTTCAGTCTGACGTTTCCGTCTTTATTAGAAGCTTTTCTGTGTGACTGTATGAAGCAGAGTTAGCTTGTTTGTAATAAACTTAAATCCCATTTATCTCCCAGTAAGCTCACATTCCGTCCTCGCCTCTTTCGCTCGCGTTATCTCAGGAATTCAGCAGGTTTATCGAGTCTCTGCTTATCATGCGTTTTCACACGTACCACACACACCGCAGAGGAAAACACACCGCCATGATGGACACAGAAACGATCATTTCCCAGGATTTTAACCACTTCTCATCCAAACACGTTTCAGCTGCGTCACATGAAAACCAGGCGTGTAAAATGTTTGGGCCCTGAAGCTGCAGAGGTTTGGAGTCGGGTCAGTTTGTATCAATGACCGAATCAATAACGGTGAGATCAATATGCAGCTGTGAACTAAAGGAGAGCTCAACAAACCCAAACTGATTTTTTTAAAAAGTCCAGATCCAGATCCTTTAGACTGGAAATTCATGTTAAACCAGTAAGTCTGTCATCATAAACAACAAAACATTTAACTACATGATGAATTAAATGATTTCCATTTGCAAGACTCATCATTTCTTCTCTTTTCTCTCTAGTTACTTGGTCTAGACCAGAGGTGTCCAAAGTGGGTCCTGGAGGCCCGGCACCCTGCATGTTTTAGTTCTCTCCCTAATGGGAGTAACGATTTCCTCAGCAAGTCAGAGTCCTGCCTTCTAACGAGCCTCATTTGATGCAGGTGTGTAAAACAATCTGATTATTTATTGCGATAACTTCAGGGACGATTTGTCATCGTCCAGCAAAAGTTATTTATTTAAAACGCGATAAAAGATTTTTTTCTCCTGGTAAAAATTTAATAAACTGACACACAAATTGATGAGAATAAAACAACATCTGCAAATGTTTTCTATTTCTGTTTTTAATGTGTTAAAGTTCAAAACGATTAAGATGTCTTTTAGAGATTATAAGAGGGGTTAGTAGCATTGGCCCATTTTTCTGTATTTTTTTGTCCATCTACAACTCAAGTTTTATCTTTAAAAATCAAACATTTTGACAGTAAAACTGAAACCAAAACCTAAAATGTAACAAAAGGCCTTTTAAGTTTTGTTACATTTTAAGGTAACACATTTTACAACAGATCTTTAAGAGTCATATTTTTGTTCTCAATTATTCTGATAATTAATCGGCACATTCTGCAGATTTTTCATTTACATAAATAAGCTTCAATCTTACAAACACATTAAAAGTTTTAAACAAATAACTGATTCAGTTAAACATTTTATTGCCTAAAATGCAAAAACAGCATTTCTTTATGCGTTTTTACTTAAGTGCAACATGTTGAGATTATTTGTAAAGTTTTGGTTTGATTACAGCTCTGAGCGCAATAAACTCATTAAATCACTTTTTGAGTCTGTTTACTCCAGTTAGTTGACAATTATTTGAATTATGATAATGATTCATCGGTTCAATCATTGTCAAATGTTTTAGGCTAAAAGTTTCTGACTTTTGTGAGTTGCGAAGGTAATTTAAAAAAAAAAATATTCTCCATTAAGCAGCAATAAAGTCCAAAATACAGTGACAGTTACAGACCTGGAACCGTTTGCTGGAAATCTGTTGCTTCCTGTTTATTTCTGCAATGAAGCATTTGATATTCTGTTTCATGGTCAATTAAAAAACATAATAAAGGTAAAAGTTTACAAAAAACAGGCAATTTATGGCACACAGGATATATTTAACCTAAAGCAGATACACACAAACTTCAGAAATGCTATGTTGTTTAGGCCAGTCACAATAAATTCAACCTGAAGTTATTGCAATAAACGATGATATTGTTTTAAGACTATTGGTAATAAAGGCATAACAATGGAAGAAAACTGTCTCAAAGTTCAATAAACTTTAAATTTTAATCAACATTTAACACTGGAGCTGGAAGACACTTCAAATATCCAAAATAAATAAAAAATACAATAAATAAAATGAATTAAGTCGCTAAATAAAACTGTCCTTCAACAAAACGGTTAGTTGAGACTGAAGATTTTTATCATCCAGCTTTAGTAGAAATGAAAACAATAAATCAAGCAAATGGAAACAAATTCAATTGACTTCATGCAACAGGCCTAATTGTTGTACTTTTATTACAATTAGAAATATCTCTTCTTAGTGGCAACTTGTAAGATGATTTTATATTTTCTACATCTTGTAAAAACATCTAAACAGAAAGTCAACACTTGTATCAATAGATAACCCAAAAAAAGGAAATAAATCAGGTTAAAATTAGTAAATGCATCACTAAAAATATGAGAAATATTAAAGATGAGTGTTAAAACGTGAAGCTGTATTTATAACAGAGCAGGAAACACCAAGTGGAGGCAGAAGGACGGCGAAGTGACGGAAAAGGCAGGGAAAAGTGGATATAAATACCAGCCTGCTGCTTGTTGCTTTAAAGCGGGATTACCGCAGGCTAAGCCCTGACAGAGCTTACTCCAAAGTTAGCCTCAGAGTCAGTGGGCGACAGCGAGGGGTTCACAAAAGGCTTTAACACTCTGAAAACAAAACGCTGCTGCAGTGCAACAGGAAAGCCGCGGTCGGTAACCGGGCCACAAACCGCCGCGGCGCTCCATCAGTTTGCTTCACTTCAGATCTGAGCAGCTAATCCGATTGTTTCTGCTAATTATCCAAACAAGTTTAATTGGTTTGGTTCAGCAAACAGGAAGCTGATGGAAAGAAAACATCCATCAATGCTACAATTCAGCAGCAGCTGCAGCAGGCGTGTCGTTCCTTCATTATCTGGTAGTTTGGATCGATATCGCCGAGGAGTTTGACCCAACAATAGAAGCAGAAGCACCAACGGGGGTAAAAAAAAAAAAAAAAAGAGACAAGAACCAAGTGTTGCATAACAGGATATAAATACTGCCACTATCAGGCCTGTTTGTTTTCTCCTGTGCTTGGCAGACAACCTTATCACGGTCCAAGTACAACAATCCATGGACAAACACTCCAGCATGTCCTGCAGTCAAAGTCAAACTCCCAGCAGGCGATTTCAGAACCGAACGATCAGCAGCTCAGACCGGACAGCACCTTCATTAGAAGGTAAACAAACAGAACCGCGTTTCATTACAGGGTCTGGGAGAACGCAGAGCGTCACCATCCGACCCAGAACAACAAATAAACCCATAGAATGAGCACAAAAGCATCAAAATATGAGCTTTTACAAGATATTAGTGTGGAAATCTGGAGCTATAATCAGAGCTGTCAGGATAACAAAGGCTACTGGGTTTTAATTGTTCCAGAAGTTATTAAGATAAACAATAATGTTGTTTTGAGACAATTTCCAACTAATACATTGGTAATAATGGCATAATAATGCAAGAACACACTCTCAAAGATGAATGAACTTAAAATACTAAAACATTTAACTCTGGAACTGGAAGACATTTTAAATATCCAACATAAATAAATAAAACAAAATAAACAACAAATAAAATGAATCATGAAGTCTCTGTCAACAAAACTGTCCTTTAGAAAAAGGATTAGATTTTACCAAACTGAAGACTTTTATCATCCAGTTTCTGGTAGACAGAGAAAAACAACAAATCATAAAAGTGTAAATTATTGGGCTTGTTTTAACTTATCATGCAATTAATTGATTTATTGCAGCAGGCCTAACCGGCTCATGGTTTAACAATAAGTAACTGATAAAATAACGTGTTGAAGAGTACAAAAACATTTACAAAATTAGTTTTTAAGATGATATTAATGTGAAAAATCAAATCTCTAATGTTCTCTAAAAACAAGGTTTCACCAACTCTTAATTATTTTTAAATTGTTTTTAAACTCAAGTATTTCTCTCTGTTGATGTTTCCAGGTTTAACGTTCCTCACTGCCTAAAGCTCAGGAATGCTAAAAAAGCAGCACAAAGTGAAACCAGGTTAGGTCCAGATAAAATATTCCTGTTACATAAATAAAAGGGACTAAACTCACCAAAACAACCACTTTCCTGTGGAAGAGCAAAACAAAAAAACAAAACTATTTTTATACCAACAGCTTTTTCTGAAAAAGCTAAAAAATAAATGCATCAAAATAAAAAAGGCACCAAGTGAGAATCTTTTCTTTACCAAACTTAAATTACTTCTATGGCTGATGCGAGTTATTTATCACAAATCTTTGAATTTTTGATTATTTTTTGAAAAAATGATTTTATTTAGATTTAAAAAAAAATAAAAATAAAAGGTCATTTTCTGCATTCTACAACGGAAACATTTTTGTAGAAATCCATAAATTGCTACTTACAGCATGATAAAAAAAACCTAAATAAAACTGAGCTCTTATTATTAAACATTTATAAACAAAATCAAACGAATTCACAGTGTGAAATATTACTGGACTTAGTTAAAAATGCATTAAAAATGAGTCTTGTGTCTGAGTGCAAAATGAAACATTGGCTTTCTAGTTTTTTCTACTCAAACTGAGACATTCAAATTATCTACACCAGTAAATATTATTAAACAGGATGTAGGGAAATTTATTTTGGCTTTTGCATAAAGTTTGCATATTAAAACCAGGAGGCTGCAGCTTCAAACGTCGAACAAAAGGAAACAGAAATCAGCAATAAATGGATTAAATTCATGTTTTTCCTTCATGTCGTTTCTGCCAGGTGTCGTTTGTTAAAAAATAAAATAAAATAAAATAATATCATAGGTAGCGTCCCGATCTTTGTTCAACTTAAAGTAAATACTTTGAGACTTCAGCTTTTGGGAAGGTCGTACTCATTGGAGAGGAATCAGACCTTCTGCTGTTTGTTGTAGAAGAACGCCGCAAACAGACCCAGCCAATGAGCTCAGGTTCTGACCCAATTAAAGNAATCTCTAATGTTCTCTAAAAACAAGGTTTCACCAACTCAAATTTAAGGTTTTTAAAAGACCTTTTTAAGATCATTATGAACAAAACATAAGGCCTATACCAAGACAAAAATGTTTTAAATGAAGCCAAACAATGATAAATTTGCACTCAAGACGGCAAAAAGCTAGCTAGGTTAGCATCTAGTTAGCGATAGCCTCAATCTCCTGGGTGTGTCTGTGCAACTCAAACTTTTCTGACAGAAACGTCCCATAAGAATGAAAACAGAATATCCACAATTAAATAGTCCAGTAAACACGACATTTAAGACCTACAATTAATAAATTTAAGGCTAATTCACTTTTCTTTTTTTTTTTTTTTACATTAATTCAAGACATTTTAAGGCCTTAATTTAAGATTTTTTAACATTGAGTGGAAACCGTAACCATGAAATCTGGATGTGTAAATGCATGTCTGAGTGATTAAATGAACATTTTCAATGAACTAAAAGGGGATAAAAAACCTGAAAGCCTGAATTTAAAGTCAGAATAAAACAGTTTCATACTCTACTGTCCTCGCATCATGTATAAATATTAAATGAACTTAAATTTATGCTTCTAAACATATTTTTTATGAGTTAGCAGAATAAATAACTTGCAGTGTCTCTCTATAGTACAAAATTAGCTGCCTGTTTTGCTCAGATATTTAAATCTTGCAGTAAATTTATCAAAAGAAACACATTTACCCCTCCAAAAAATCCATATTAATGAAACAAAAAAACAGAAACTTTGATATAAATAAATGTGTTTTAAATGCAGAGAAGGCCATCATACTGACAGTTCAGGTATTTCCCATTATTTCTGACTTTAATTATTTTAAATTGTTTTTAAACTCAAGTATTTCTCTCTGCTGATGTTTCCAGGTTTAACGTTTCTCACTGCCTAAAGCTCAGGAATGCTAAAAAAGCAGCACAAAGTGAAACCAGGTTAGGTCCAGATAAAATATTCCTGACTGATATTTGTGTTACATAAATAAAACAACCACTTTCCTGTGGAAGAGCAAAACAAAAAAACAAAACTATTTTTATACCAACAGCTTTTTCTGAAAAAGCTAAAAAATAAACGCATCAAAATAAAAAAGGCACCAAGTGAGAATCTTTTCTTTACCAAAGTTAAATTACTTCTATGGCTGACGCGAGTCATTTGTTATCACAAATCTTTTAATTTTTGATTATTTCTTGAAAAAATTTTATTTAGATTTAAAAACAAAATAAAAGGTCATTTTCTGCATTCTACAACGGAAACATTTTTGTAGAAATC
>NW_006800073.1:1113583-1138569 GCF_000485575.1 Poecilia formosa
CTGTTTGTTTTCTCCTGTGCTTGGCAGACAACCTTATCACGGTCCAAGTACAACAATCCATGGACAAACACTCCAGCATGTCCTGCAGTCAAAGTCAAACTCCCAGCAGGCGATTTCAGAACCGAACGATCAGCAGCTCAGACCGGACAGAGACTTCATTAGAAGGTAAACAAACAGAACCGCGTTTCATTACAGGGTCTGGGAGAACGCAGAGCGTCACCATCCGACCCAGAACAACAAATAAACCCGTAGAACGAGCACAAAAACATCAAAATATGAGCTTTTACATGACATTAGTGTGGAAATCTGGAGCTATAATCAGACCTGTCAGGATAACAAAGGCTACTGGGTTTTAATTGTTCCAGAAGTTATTAAGATAAACAATAATGTTGTTTTGAGACAATTTCCAACTAATACATTGGTAATAATGGCATAATAATGCAAGAACACACTCTCAAAGATGAATGAACTTAAAATACTAAAACATTTAACTCTGGAACTGGAAGACATTTTAAATATCCAACATAAATAAATAAAACAAAATAAACAACAAATAAAATGAATCATGAAGTCTCTGTCAACAAAACTGTCCTTTAGAAAAAGGATTAGATTTTACCAAACTGAAGACTTTTATCATCCAGTTTCTGGTAGACAGAGAAAAACAACAAATCATAAAAGTGTAAATTATTGGGCTTGTTTTAACTTATCATGCAATTAATTGATTTATTGCAGCAGGCCTAACCGGCTCATGGTTTAACAATAAGTAACTGATAAAATAACGTGTTGAAGAGTACAAAAACATTTACAAAATTAGTTTTTAAGATGATATTAATGTGAAAAATCGAATCTCTAATGTTCTCTAAAAACAAGGTTTCACCAACTCAAATTAAAGACCTTTTTAAGATCATTATGAACAAAACATAAGGCCTATACCAAGACAAAAATGTTTTAAATGAAGCCAAACAATGATAAATTTGCACTCAAGACGGCAAAAAGCTAGCTAGGTTAGCATCTAGTTAGCGATAGCCTCAATCTCCTGGGTGTGTCTGTGCAACTCAAACTTTTCTGACAGAAACGTCCCATAAGAATGAAAACAGAATATCCACAATTAAATAGTCCAGTAAACACGACATTTAAGACCTACAATTAATAAATTTAAGGCTAATTCACTTTTCTTTTTTTTTTTTTTTACATTAATTCAAGACATTTTAAGGCCTTAATTTAAGATTTTTTAACATTGAGTGGAAACCGTAACCATGAAATCTGGATGTGTAAATGCATGTCTGAGTGATTAAATGAACATTTTCAATGAACTAAAAGGGGATAAAAAACCTGAAAGCCTGAATTTAAAGTCAGAATAAAACAGTTTCATACTCTACTGTCCTCGCATCATGTATAAATATTAAATGAACTTAAATTTATGCTTCTAAACATATTTTTTATGAGTTAGCAGAATAAATAACTTGCAGTGTCTCTCTATAGTACAAAATTAGCTGCCTGTTTTGCTCAGATATTTAAATCTTGCAGTAAATTTATCAAAAGAAACACATTTACCCCTCCAAAAAATCCATATTAATGAAACAAAAAAACAGAAACTTTGATATAAATAAATGTGTTTTAAATGCAGAGAAGGCCATCATACTGACAGTTCAGGTATTTCCCATTATTTCTGACTTTAATTATTTTAAATTGTTTTTAAACTCAAGTATTTCTCTCTGCTGATGTTTCCAGGTTTAACGTTTCTCACTGCCTAAAGCTCAGGAATGCTAAAAAAGCAGCACAAAGTGAAACCAGGTTAGGTCCAGATAAAATATTCCTGACTGATATTTGTGTTACATAAATAAAACAACCACTTTCCTGTGGAAGAGCAAAACAAAAAAACAAAACTATTTTTATACCAACAGCTTTTTCTGAAAAAGCTAAAAAATAAACGCATCAAAATAAAAAAGGCACCAAGTGAGAATCTTTTCTTTACCAAAGTTAAATTACTTCTATGGCTGACGCGAGTCATTTGTTATCACAAATCTTTTAATTTTTGATTATTTCTTGAAAAAATTTTATTTAGATTTAAAAACAAAATAAAAGGTCATTTTCTGCATTCTACAACGGAAACATTTTTGTAGAAATCCATAAATTGCTACTTACAGCATGATAAAAAAAACCTAAATAAAACTGAGCTCTTATTATTAAACATTTATAAACAAAATCAAACGAATTCACAGTGTGAAATATTACTGGACTTAGTTAAAAATGCATTAAAAATGAGTCTTGTGTCTGAGTGCAAAATGAAACATTGGCTTTCTAGTTTTTTCTACTCAAACTGAGACATTCAAATTATCTACACCAGTAAATATTATTAAACAGGATGTAGGGAAATTTATTTTGGCTTTTGCATAAAGTTTGCATATTAAAACCAGGAGGCTGCAGCTTCAAACGTCGAACAAAAGGAAACAGAAATCAGCAATAAATGGATTAAATTCATGTTTTTCCTTCATGTCGTTTCTGCCAGGTGTCGTTTGTTAAAAAATAAAATAAAATAAAATAATATCATAGGTAGCGTCCCGATCTTTGTTCAACTTAAAGTAAATACTTTGAGACTTCAGCTTTTGGGAAGGTCGTACTCATTGGAGAGGAATCAGACCTTCTGCTGTTTGTTATAGAAGAACGCCACAAACAGAACCAGCCAATGAGCTCAGGTTCTGACCCAATTAAAGACACACACACACACACACACACACACACACACACACACACACACACACACAAATGGAGAAGAAAACTGTTGTAACTTTTGCAAAGAATTTTAAAGAATAATTAGCAATTTTTTAATTTTTCAGTTCACAAAAACTCAAAATTAAGTTTTTTAGTTAATTAAAGAGCACATATTTAGTTTTATAACAGAAATGCATCTTTTCCTCCTCCAGTTTAGTCAATAAAGCTGTAAGGAAGTAAACTAGTGACAACGTTCCAGAGAAAAGGTAGGCCAGGAAACATCACTGCTGAAGGAGCTGGACGCAACAAAACGTATTAAACGTATTAATAGAAATTGAGTGGAAGGAGAAACAAACAGTGGCAGCCCCATTTATAGAGATTTCCTAGGGATGCATTGATTGCAGTTTTCTGGCCGATCCCCGACCTTTAAAGAGTCTGACCTGCTGATTCTAAATTTGGCCAATACCAATTTTTTAAATCTGAAATGTGGCTAAATGTAGCAAGAAAGCTACAGAGTTTGCAACAGTGGGGCAACTATTGCTAACTGCAGACGCTCAGACGTGCCTGGTCTCAGTCAAACCTCTCTAAGGGAGAACAGAAGAGCACAGAACCCAAAACCAAGGGAATTGGTGCCATAAATTGGTGCACCCCTATTTTAGACCCATAAACAACAACAGTAACATCTCCACTGAGAAGTTACGACCCGACAGAGTCTGGATGATTCTGCCAACAAGACCAACCAGCTATTAGATCAACCTGAGCAACTGCTAACCCTCCTCATTATGAAATGTAGTTTTCATTTTTTCAATAAGACTGAAGTTGAGATTTATTGTCTTTATATGAGCCTGCTGCAATAGGAAATTAACCAATTAACTGCATGATCAATTAAAATGAGCTCAATAATTGCAATTCTGATGATTAATATATTTTTTAAGGACAAATTAGTTTATAATCCATTTTATTTTTGGTTCTGGATGTGTGGTTTTTATTTCTGCCTCATTTATCTTTTCTATGTTCAAACCGTCTTCCAGTGCTAGATGCTCTTTACAAAATAAAACTTCATTTATCTTTGAGACGGTGAACCTGCAGCATAATGCTATAATCAATATATTACTTAAAAATGGTCTCAAATTTACCATAACAAATTTTACAGGAAAAAAAATGTCCCAGAAGTTATTGCGATAAATGATAACAAGTGGCATAATAATGCCAGAACTCATTCGCAAAGATCCAAAAACTTTAAATTCTGATGAACATTTAATACTAGAAGTGAAAGCTACTTTAAATATCCAAAAATAAAACAACAAATCAACAAAGTTAAAGTTACCCCTTACAGGCGAAGTGAGACCAAATCGCCAGACTTAAAACTTTTATCATCTAGTTTTTGTAGAAAGAGAAAAAAGGGAAAAATGATAGAAATATTTGAGCTCATTTTAATTTATCACGTGATTAATAGATTTAGTGACCAAGATAACAATATTATCATTTATCACGATAATTTATAGGATAATTTATCATCCAGCAAACTTTTTATTGTGTGTACACAGAAATAAAAAAAAATCTGAATTACTTTGAAAGAACAATTTCCCTGAACAATGCAGCATAACAATGGGTTAACAAGTTACTTTTAGAAAACTTAAATCTCTCCACCCAAAACTTCACACTAAACAAAAACATTTGGAGTTGATTCTGAAAAGGACAAAGTGCTGAAAGAGTTAGTCAGCTGCTTCCTTTCAAACTCTCCTTAAGAGCAGATGTACATCATGTTTATGCTCTGCTGGCTCCCAGTTATGTGGTGTAAACAAACACCAGAAAACACACCTGCAGTCGCTGTGAGTCAACGGTGATTCTGCTGTTTTCTCACTGATAACAGTGAGATGCTAGGCTGTTTCCTTGTTCTGTATCTGCTCACGCATGCACAAACTGCAGCTTTTTGTTTCGCATCTTGCATATGAAACGATAAATCACTTAAGCCAATACGTCTGGTGAAGTATTAAGCTTTGGGAAAAGTCTGAAAATCGCAGTAATTAGCAGCCGATTTAGGGTCTACAAGCACTATGGAGGTGTTTTACTGTACTGGTTTGACTCCAACTCTAAATGTAAAGCCTGAGTCCAAAGATTAACAGCGTGGGGGAAAAACAAACAAACTGTTTATTCCTAAAAGCATAAAACTGACGTGTGGGGCAGGTTTACTCAATATATGGAAATTAGTGATCATGCTTTCTGAAGCCGTGACACGTTTGTGCAGAATATTTTTACCACTTCCTGAATCAGGGGAAGTTTAAGGTTGAACTCTTCCAGGCGCTAGATCAGCACAAGTTTTGTTTCTACAAATATAAACACCAAATCCAGCAGTAAAACATCACAGACACACCAATCAGCTAGAGATCACAATCTGACAGGTCAAATAATGATTCCTCTTTCTATTCAGAAAACTTAAGCCAACAGCGTGGACTTCTGATACGCTTGTTTAGGCTAAATATAAGAAAAACAACACAAATATAAGTGATATCTAGGCCTGTCATGATCACAAATTTTGCTGGATGATAAATTTCCCCAGTAAATTTTGAAATAAATGAAATTATTGTTATTTCCAGACTTTTTTCAAGTAGTCAATTTCACCCTACCAAAAAAACAATAAACTTTAGTTTTTTAAAGAGCACTTAACACTGGAACTGGAAGATATTTTAAATATCCAAAATACAAGAACATACAAGAGCAATACATAAAATGGAAATAAAAACAACAAACAACCAAAGTCATAAATAAAATGGGTTATGACATCTCTTCAAAGAATATCATTTTGATTTATCATGCAACTGGTTAATTGTGACGAGCATCTTTAGAAGCACAAATCTGTTACTTGTGAACCTGGAACTGAACTTTTTTCTTTCACTCAACTTCCCATTTATGCATTTTTAGCAATGTTCTTTATTCCTGTTTAAACTTAGGGCTTCCAGTACTTGTAAGCAATAAAAATAAAAATTTAAATAGTTCTCTTTGTGAATGTGTAAAGCTATTTACACCAGAAGCAGCAAGTTAAAGAAGTGAGGAAAAAGTGATGTTAGGAGTTAATACAATGATTTTTATTAATTTTGTTTATAGTATTTACGTAAAAATAAATCCATAAATTATTTACGCGTCAAGTTAAGATTTCGCTTTCTAAAAGACCTTATATAGTCTGTAGATGAAACTAGTTTAGCAGAATAGATTCATAAAAGACAAAAACGTAATGTATCTACAATACGTCACTGTAACGTCACGCATTTCTTTTAATTTGACAACCGAAATACATCTCCAATGAAAACAGAGTGAGAACAGGCTGTGATAAAAAGGGAACTCTCTGTACAAACAGAAATAAATCTATGAAACGCAGAGTTGATTCAGTTTCAACCTTTGATCTGGCAAAATCCAACCCCTGCCAATAAGAGCAGCGCCGGTCTAATGTAGGCTACTTCACCGCACACAGCACCGATCTCCCGGGTAAAGGTCTAAAAACATTTTACCACAGCGTCATCGAAAGAATATAAAGCTTCACATTGGTTTGGATTCCCCTTACCTTCCAAAAGACGTTGAATTATAGAGTCGATGTTTAATTTGTCCGGCTCCGCCATTTTCTGAATTTTCTGACGTTATCGGGAAGTGAGACCTCGGTTTTATGCGTCGCACCTCTTTAAAATTCAAAACAAAGAACAAGAGAAGATGGACCAAGTGTTATTAATTTGCTTTACAGATGTAGTCGGTCGCATTCAGAAGCAAACGACACCGACAAAACCGAGCAACAGGAGCACAATCAATGAGCTAATCCGAGCTAAAGCTGCTACCCAAGTAGCATAAGCTACACTTTTTTTAGTAGCATCGGCACAACAGTACCGCGACTGCTAAGCGCTGTAATAACACATTAAGATAACAAAATGTTCCCGAACCTTTTCTCTAGAGCGGCAACTGCCCTCCCGGTACGGAAAACGATGAGTTATTTATTAACAAGGTTAAATCTTGGCCCCGTTTTCTCCTGCTTTGTCCAGGTCGCTCCACTCTTCGCCCCCAGGAACTTTAAAATAGGGCCGTTTCAGCCGAGCGTCTACGGTGACATACGAGGCTGAATCAAACCCAACTCTTCCCAGCCTTCTCAAGCTCTGATTGGTCACTCAACCCATTTCCTTTGCATCTGATTGGCTATTTGCTATGTCTGTCTTAAAAATAAACTCCGCCCACAGCAGTTTTTAACGGCTGCAAGGGTGAGCTTATGAAAAGCTTTAAACGTCGCCACCTAGTGGTAAAATTGATAGTTGCAGACTTTCATAATTTATTAAAACCACAGCTGATAGCTTTGAACTATTCGTGACTTTATTTACCCAACAATTTTATTTTATTTTAAACTCTCTGAAAGTCTATAATGTGTATGTTTTTAAAGTTGTTTAAAACATGAATAAAAGCTTGACTGACTGAATTTTTTCACTGTATTTGTCAGAAAAAAAAAACATATTCAGAAAAAAAAAACATATTCATTAATGCATACTAATAAAAATGGACAGAAATTGATCTGGTGTAATTTTCTTTTGTTAAATGTAACATTTTCACAAGGTATAAGTAGGACTTGAGCAAATTGTCATCTGTGTAATTAATCCATATAGTGTACTTCAATTAGCCAGCTAGCAAGATTATCATTTATTGATAGGTAATTCACTTTGAAATCTTCAATCTCAAAGTGCTCAATTCAATTTAGAAAGAAACCAAAAGCAATTTGCATTAGACAATGCTTAACTAATAAAAATGGAATAAATATGAGTTTCATGCGTTAGTTATCCTCTGAAGAAATTAGATTTTCTCTTAAAAAATAAGAATAACACCTGTGTAAAGTAAAATAGTATTTAAAACATGATTTATGCATTTAAAATATAAATTAAAACAAAACATAATCATGAACACTTCAACTATTAGTATAACCTCTCACAAAGATATTTAAAGCCTTACAATTTTGGCATTTCTTCTATTTTATATAGCAGCTCTTTGCTGCTTAGTCTTCTCTAACATTTCACAAGGTTGACGCATCCAGAGAGAGGAATATTAGGACATTCGTTTTGCCTAATCTCAGCAGATCAGACGTCTTCAACTCCTCAAGAGTAACTGTCCTGCAACTTATGTTCCAGCACGTCTGAACCAGATTAGCAGGCCTGTGCAACTCAGACTCTCTAGCTTGTGGTTGTATTATAGCTTGGATTGACTCTTATGACATCTTATGCTGCTCACTTGAGGTGTAACTGCAGGAAAGCTGCAGTGAAAAAATCTTTTCAGGAATGCGTTCAGTCTTCCTTCGGCTTCCAGGATGGATATCTGCAAGTTTGTCCATTTTTTTCCTTGCTTTACTGAGCAACTTTACGTTAATGAGCTTTTTAACCCTCTTAATAAGATCGATCACTTTGTCAGAAATAAAGGTTAATATATGAATATTTATCAACTTACTGCAGGATTCTGCAAACCCAATCGTTGAGTTCAAACAAAGGTCAGATCCATAAATTAGTTTTTGACCTGATGGTGCTCCTCAACGAGGAGCCGCTTAGCATCTGGAAACCGCCTCAGTGACATCTGAGCTGATAAGTGCAGGACTCCGTCTCTCATGAATGAAACAAACTGTGTTTCATCCCTGCGGTGAAGAAAGTTCTACACAGAAAAAATTAAACAAATGTTCAGCTTTCTGCTGAGAACAGCACAATCCATCCATCCGTCATCTTCCATTTAATCCAGCTGTTAAAGTCCGTTTAATCACACAGCAGGTTCTTTTGCCCAATATGTGACCCGATTCTGATCTTCTCACCTCCAACAAAATTTGATTTGTTTCAGTTCCATATGTGAAACTAATTCAGATACGTATTAGATTGTTTTCAAGTCGTCTGCAGTCGGAATGATCCGACTTTATTCATCCGACTTTTACACCATTAATGTGCATCATCATTCTGCACCAGAGGAAGCTGGACGGACGTAAAAATGACTGAAAAAAATCGTAATCATGAAATTATTAATGGAGTCCATCGGTGAAGCGCATCACATCACAATCCCAAACTCAGACTCTGTTGCTAAACATTGTTGCTATTCTTTCCACTTTTTTGTTTTTTTAGCTTCTTTATCTTATTTTTGGGCATCAGCATCCATCGTTATGGCTGTAAAAGCAGCGTTGATTTGTGATGTCAACATTCTTCTTCTGTGCCTGTGAGTCGCTTTGGAGTCATAAAAACCAGAAATCTGAATGTCGTCACATATTTCAGTAGAATGAACAACACACAAAAAATCAGACTTCAGAAAAACAAGTCGGACTTTAATGTCATCTATAACTGTGTTTGTATCTCATTAATTTTTAAAACATTTTTCTTCATTTATTGAAGTTAATCTCCATAAATAAAGTATCCAGAAAATGTACTAAAGTAAAAGTAGCAATGTGTTAGGAACATATTACTCAAGCAAAGGTAAAATGTACAGCGTAGTAAAACTACTCCTACAAGTAACTTTTTACAACCTGACCTCCAATCCAATAGCTTTCTAAGACTGAACAATAAGGTTCAATCTCAAAGTCTGGGTTAAAAAAAACAAAAATCAGGAAAAATAAGCTCAACATTCGTTCCTTTTTTCTCTGAAATAGAAATGTTGTACAGGCTTTTAAGTGAGCTTGTGTTTATGTAGCAGAACAATAACAAAGAAAAATCAAATCCAGATTTTAATTGATCAAAAAAAATGAAGTTCCCTACAAAAGTCCAAACTTAAGTTGAGTTGAGATGACTCAACAATTTGAAGAATAAAAGACCAACATTCAACTCAGTTATCTCATATGGTTGATTCATCACCTGGTCATGATGGTTTATGTGTTTTTTCCCTTATTTTTGAATATTATCTGATATCAGAAATAATCAGGTTAATTCAAAGTAAGAATCAATGTCTGTGAATTATTGCTGGTGAAAATAAGAAAGTTAGTCCAGTAAATGCAACTGGTTCCGACCCAGTTCTGTTTGGCTAATTTCCAGTAGCGTTCCACCATCGATCAATGAGGTTTAATCTCCAAGTTTGGGTTAAAAAAAAAGAAAGGTCAATATTTGTACTCTTTGTGGTTTGAAATAAAGATGTTGTAATATTACAACACTTGGTCTTTCAGGGTTTAAGCTAGCTCGTGTGTTTATGTAGGACAATAAACTCCATTCAAATCCAGCCAAGAATGGTTAAAAAAGAAAGTTTCCTATAAAACTCAGGTCGAGATGATTAAACAGACAATTTATGTTGGGAAAAGTCTTTAATTTGAAGAACAAAGGATGAAAATTCAATCCTGTTGTTGACAAAGACTTTCTCAATCATCTCTAATGCTGGATGGAAGATGGCACAAACGTTTGGCCAGATTGGTTAAATGTCTTTATTTTCTCAATAGGTTAAATAATGTCTGATGTCAGAAATAATCAGATTAATTCAAAGTGAGAATCAGAATTATTACTGTTAAAAATCAGAACATTAATGAACTGAGGCTAAAACACACCAACATTTGTCTCATACTATAAAAATCTTTCAATTTTTCTACAATTTCTCTTTATCAGATTGTTTTTAATGTTTGATTTTGATGTTATGCAAACCAAAACTACCAACACGTCTATTTTTAAAGCCGACATCCCTCCCTGTTTCTTCATTCATCTTTCTCGTGATCCATGAAACCAGCTGGATGAGTCAAGACCTCACGGTCTCTGCTTCTCGTCTTCGTCTCCTCCTCTTCGTCATCGATTTCCACACAGACAGGTGTGGAGGGAGCTAGGATAGCTATGGAAACCTGCGTGGGATTTGTTTATGCCGACTGGGTGAACTGATGGAGAAAACTGCCAATCTTCCAGATGATTCATTTAGTGTTTTTTTTTTTTTTTCAACTTGTGATGGATACAAATGGAGGAACTACGCAGCATCACTGCTGCAACAGAATAAAAACATGCATGAGATTTTATTTCTTGTTGGTTTTTTCTTTTTTTTTTTCCAGGAAATTTGTGAACTCCGTTTCCAAAAAGAGGGGAAAGAGAGGGGAACATGAACAGGTCAGAACTGGTTTCAGCTCCATATTTCCTCAGTGTTTCTCAGGCTGGAGTGTAGCTCCGCCTACACCTGACATTCCTCTATAAGTAACGTTTGTTTCCTCACACTGCAGCTTCCAGACGGCCGCGCATCGGAAAACATCTTCAACAAAAGCCTCCAGACCTCTACAGGTGTTCAAAGAAGACAATTAGGTAAGTCTTTTCATGCAATATGAGAAAGAGCATAAAGAAAACAATAAAGAAATAAATGTTTTAAAGGTATTTAAAAGAATCTTTGATAAATTATTTTTTTCTCTTTTATTCTGGAATTTAATCATCCAGTTTGGAGTAAATTTGCCTTAAATGTTCAAAACTAAATTAAATAAATTAAATTAATTACATTTTTTGTGCCACCCTTCATATGGGTTGTTGCTTCTTTACAACATTTTTGTAAAGAAGATTTAAAGAATTTCTGATTTAAAGAATCTCTGATTTCTGATTTAAAGAATCTCAATTTAATCAAAAATAATAGTTAATGTCTGATAATAAAAAAAGAATAATCCAAGATATTTTAACATTTAAATCAAATTTGACTGATTCTTCTGCACACATTGGTATTAAAAAGTCTGATTTCAGGTACCCTGATGTGATCAAATACTCACAAAATGGTCACAATTATTTTTAATTGCATCTCCCTTGCTGGACGTTGTGAGGCAGTGGCCGAGCCTTTAATGGGTGGAGATCTCAGGCCTGTCTGGGCACGACTTTGATTTGAAAACGTTGCTTAAACCACAGATTATGTGGCAACATGCACCACATAAGTGTTTTGTCTGAGGGAGTGTATCCAGCTGAAGCTTTGACAAACACACAGATTAACTGTAACAATGAGTGAAACAATAAAAGATTCATTCTGAACATTGTTTTTAATTCAGGTAGCTTTAGAAAATCTTATCTTAATGCCTAACAAATTCAAAATTTGTAAAAAAAAAAAAAAAAAAAAAAAAAAAGGAAACAAAACCCCCACTGACATTTAACATTTATTTTACCTTTATGCATGTAGTTTTTTTCCACAATGGGATCGTCAGCTGTTCAGATGGCATGTGTGGCCTTCGGGGTCATCGGGCTCGTTGGGGTCATCGTCTGTTGCGCCCTTCCTCTCTGGAAAGTGTCAGCCTTCATAGGAAACAACATTGTGACGGCGCAGGTAAGCATTTATGATTCAGAGAACAAAATATATCTTATGACTTAAGTGATCAGAAAAGTTGTTTTTGTAGGTTTTATGTTTTATTACTCGACAATTATGCAATAATATTTTATGGTGCAAGCAGGAAGTAATTTAAATATTATTATTGTAGGTTTCACTATTTAATGTCAGTTAGGATTACCTGTTTATAGTGGCTAAATGCCACAATGACTGAAGAAAATAGTTTTTTAATTGCCTTTTAATCTTCACTTCTTGGCTCAAACATACTGAACATTCTTAAATAGGACCTATGATACAAAATTCACATTTTGCACGTTTTTGTATTAACATTTTGGTCTCAACAACTTCTGAAAACAGCCAAAAGAGTTTCAAAAAGCCATCCAGCTGTTTTTGGGCAATAAGTTCATGTCTAGAAAATGTGTTCTTCCAAAAACCTTCCAGATCAGCAGGCACCACCCGTTACCTAGCAACCCCAGTGGAATTCCGCCCGTTACTTAGCAACCCCAGTGGATTTCTGCCCGTTACCTAGCAACCCCAGTGGAATTCTGCCCATTACCTAACAACCCCAGTGGAATTCCGCCCGTTACTTAGCAACCCAAGCAGAGCTCCTGGGCATTTGTACAGCACATACAGTGGTCCATTAGTAACTATTAAGGCTGCATACTTTGGGTCACTGTCCAAGTGGAAGATCCATTGGAGCCCAAGCTTTAACTTCCTGTCTTGGGTTCCTGCTTCAGCATTTCCACATCGTTATTTCCTCATGACCATGTGAAGTGCACCAGTCCCTCGTGGTGCAAAACATCCACAGAATATAAATCAAGTTTGGTTGATGTTTTGTGACTTACAAGTTTTCTACATTTTTCCTCCAAACAAAGCAAGAAACTTGCTTCTACTTAATCCAGATCTTGTGAATTCATCAGGAACCCTCAAAGTCCTGACATCATTTGGCCTTTCCTAGATTGCTTACAAGTTTGACAGTGTTTACTGGGTTACAGGAAATGAAAAGAAAATGTGTTTTATACAGTGCATGTGAATGTCTGCTTCTGCATCTTTGGGTGTAGGAGAGCCAAGAAGGTCTGTGGATGGAGTGTGTGAAGCAGAGCACTGGGCAGCAGCAGTGCAAAGTGTACGACTCCCTGTTGCAGTTAGGCTCTGACCTGCAGACCGCCCGCGCCATGACCATCATCAGCTGCATGCTCAGTGGGCTCAGCCTCCTCATCCTCTTCTGCGGTGCCGACTTCACCACATGTGTTCAGAACGAAGAGGCCAAGCCCAAAATCAGCCTGACGGCCGCAGTGGGCCTGCTGCTGGCCGGCCTGCTGGTGATCATCCCGGTCAGCTGGTCGGCACACAACACTGTGAGAGACTTCCACAACCAATTGGTGCACGACTCCCAGAAGAGAGAGCTGGGAGCGTGCATCTATATCGGCTGGGCAGCCGGCGTGCTGATGATCCTGGCTGGAGGTCTGCTCTGCTGCTTCAGCAGATCCAGATCCAGCAGCTCCGGAGGAACCGCCACCTACTACAGCAACAGCGCTTCAGCGCCAAACAAGAACTACGTGTAGAGGCCGTGTGATACCAGAAACTGTAAATACTTTAAGCTAAGAATATCTGAATCTGATTATTATCTCCATAATTTTAACAGTTGGTGCTGGAAGGCATGAGCTCTGTAAAGTTTTATTTCCAACAGTTTCTGAGCTGTTTTTTTTTCTATCTTGGCAAAATAGTTGAATTTCCATGAATTTTCTAGAAATTTGTGACATATTAATGTAAAATACATATGAAGAAGTCTCTCTAAGCAGCTAAATGACATATTACATGGATTGTTACAGGCAAATTACAAGACAATAACCCAAATGATCATGTTGTTTCCTGATTTAGTCCATTTTATGTTCATGATTTCTTTGCTGCCAACCAGATTTTCCTCAGGAAACATTTTCATTGTTGTGTTTCTCAAGCTTCTGCATTACTTTCTATTCATAAAACTAGTTTTGTTTCTCATTTTGTACATTGATCACAAGAAATTATTAAAGCTTCGTCAGATACAGATATGTTTGGAAAAATGAATAAAATGTATTGAAAAACACCAAAGACAGATTCAGTTTCAGAGAAGTTTGCATTTTTTAAAAGTATATAATTTGAAGCTAAAAAGCTAAGTTATAATCACTAACAAAAAAATGCAGCATTATGGTTTTTCTGACTTGCTGTTAGCTCCATTTTGTAACATGTTGCTTCAAATATAAAATGATGCACAAGTCTGGGTTGGTCTGTCATAAAATCATATTTAGAGGGTTTTCTTCATGTAGGCACAAACACAGCAGTATTTGTTGGATGTTGCAATCTAGTCTGAAATTTTTATCTGATGTTTCCGTTTTTGCTGGTAATACATAACTTCTCCTAATTCAAAGAATTTCCTTACTTTGTAAAACTTATAAAGATAATCAAAGTCTAGTTAATTTGATTTATAAAAAGATCAAAAATACTGATAAATGTTTATATTCATCTTGTGAGGCTCACAAAACTTTGACAGCGAAAGTAAAAACTTTTTGCATAAAGTCTGCAAAAGTGCGTGTCATCTTAAAAAGAAGAAGCACAATTTATGTCTTACAACTTAAATTCCCACAAGATACAATTTGCTGAGAACAGGAACCACTGTAGATGCAAAAAAGTCAAGACAGTTTTGAATTTCCTTATTCAGTTTGTATAAGAGAAGTCCGAACCACATATAGATCATTATTTCAGTCTCTGATCCATATTGTTTAAAGTCTGAATAAATAGAAGAATCTGCAGCACCTGATAAAGGTAAGAATAATTTCCTCTTTACTTATTTCAATGTTAAGAAAAAACTTATTTAACTGAAATATAAGTTGGTGTTTAAAGCTAAAAAGAATATGCATCCAAAGAATATTCAAAATTTAATAAGTGTAGAGAGTGAAGGTGTGACCTGAGAGGAAAATGTAATTTAAAGAAACTAAGTTTACAGACCTCTTACATGCATGTGATATCAGTTTAAAGAGGGATTTTGTGGATACATTTTGTGGAGAGAAATTAAGCAAAGTACTAATATTGCACAATTTAAGAGAAAAAATGAGTACAAAAATAATGCGTATTAATCGAATGACTTAAATTATTCCAACTATTAATTTATGTTAATCAGTGTGTATGTATTTTCAGCTCTGATCTGAAGGTAATTTGTAACTGGAGGTACATTGATGTATGTGTATGTACGAGAATGGGCTGACTGGTTGGAGCTGATAGAACAGCAACAGTAACTCAAATCGTTCCAACCGAGGTCTGCAGAAGAGCATCTCTGAACATACAACATGTTGAACCTGGAGGGGCTACAGCAGCAGGAGACCAGACCGGGTGCTGCTCCTGGCAGCTAAGAACAGGAAACTGAGGCTACAATCCACACAGGCTCACCAAAACTGGACAGTAGGAGATGGAAAACGTCGCCTGGTCTGATGAGTCTGGATTTCTGCTGCAACATTCGGATGGTCGGGTCAGAATTTGGCATCAACAGCATGAAAGCCTGGATCCGTCCTGCCTGGTATCAACGGTTCAGGCTGATGGTGGTGGTGCAATTAGTTGCATGAAGAGCCACATAAAAAAATCCAAACTGAGCATCAAGACCTGCTGTGTGAAGGTAGCCTTAGTGGTGCGGCCTAAGCAGTGACGAAGTGCTGTCTAACTGTGTAACGTTTCCCAAATCAATGTCCAAAAGCACCAGCAGTTTCCAAACAATGGATCTGTTTAAACATAACCTTAAGGTCAGGACTGGATAAGACACGGCAAAGGACATAATCACTCACACACATTTCCATTTGTTGTGAGATCTGGACAGGAATTATATGCCGTCTTTGGACAACAATCCTCAAATCTTCCAACGCTTCCTGCTTTGGATTTAGGGGTAAGTTTGTAACAACTGCTGTTTGTCTCCATTGTCTCTGTTGGATCTCAAATACAGGCTACCAAATGTAGCCTGGCCCTTCCTGTTGTCCGCTTTATCGGGCATCGGCGTCCCACTAGCAGGAAAACAGGGCAGACCCAGAACCCCCTGTAGAGACTATATATTCCTTGTGGCCTGGAAAAAACACAGGATCCCCCAGAATGATCCCACCACCTGAGTGACCCAACCCTCAATAAGAGGATGACGATGGATGGTTGACCGTTACCAAAGCCGGAGGAAGACAGGGAATAATTTCTTTAATTATTTGCTTTCTGCTGTTATCTTTTGCAGAATGAGATCCTCAGCAGCTCAGATGGTTTGTCTGGCCTTTGGGGCCCTCGGGCTGATTGGAGTCATGAGGTGTTGCACCGTCCCTCAGTGGAAAATGTCTTCCTTCACAGGACCAAACATCGTTACCTCACAGGTAACTAAATATTGTGTTAAAAAGAGACGATCAAAAGGCTTGTTATGGTTGCAATGATCATAGTTGTGTTTAGGTAACTTTTATGGTTTATTAGTCAGCTATTATTGTATGTTTAGTCTTGTTTTATGGTTTAAACAATGTGCCAAGTCTTCATCACCTACAAACCTAAAATTAAAAAAAATATTGCCAGACTTGGACAACTGATGTCCCAACAGAATTTGGCTCTGATTTAGTTCTCATCTCATGCTTTTGTGTTTAGCAGGCTCGATTACTTTAAAGCTGTTTTCCCAGAACTATCAAAACAATAAAAAAATAATAAATTAAGACAGGAGATATTATTTGAGTGCTTACAAAAATAAAGAGATCAGCGTTTGAGTCCAATTCTGAGGTCCTTATGATGGTTACCTACTGCTCAAAGAATAGAGTTTAAAATCTCACCAGCAGTTTTCAGAGCACTTCCTAGTCAGACCCCTGACTTCAACTTTGGTCTTCTTCAGTCCTATAAACTATTAAGACCTTTAAGATCATCTGAATCAAACCTACACACCACTCCAAGAATCAGAACGAAACATGCTGAAGGAGCCTCAAGTTTCCTGTCCACTGCAGGACTGCTCCCACACCGAGCTCCTTTAAAACAACGTTAAAAACCTTTTGTTTTATGTTGCCTACCGTTAACTTTATTATAAAAATCTGATTTATCTTCAAGTATGCTGTTGTTAATTCCCATGTAAAAGCACTGAGTTGTCTTTGGCTGAAACATATCCATAATATCCATATCGAAAAATAATCTCATCAGAAAAGTCTTGACATCATCATCTGGGCTTCAAAGTTTCACTTATAAACTTCAGGCTATTTTAATTTATGTAATTTGTTTTGCATAGGATCACACAAAACAGAAGTCTCTAGTCTTTTTCTTTTTTAAATTATTTAAAGACTTAGTAACATTAGATCATGTAAACTTCTGCAAGATCAAAGAGAGTTAATTCTCAAAATAGGAACTCTCCCAATACTTTGGCATTCAAATTCAAAAATACTTTATTAATCCCAAAGGGAAATTAAATGTTGTAACTCATAAATTTAGATTCTTCATGAGTTACAACACTTAATTTCCCCTTGGGATTAATAAAGGGAAATTAAATGTTGTGTAAATAGAAGTTAATTTGGTTATTCTATCCGATTTAATGTCAGGCACTGAGAAGAAAATGTGTTTTATAGTTATGTAAATGTCTGTGTCTTTGTTAGGTGAAGTATGAAGGTCTCTGGATGAACTGTGTGAAACAAAGCACTGCACAGCAGCAGTGCAAAGCGTACGACTCCATGCAGGTGTTAACCTCTGACCTTCAGGCCGGCCGGCCCATGACCGTCATCAGCTGCATCCTCTGTGGGCTCAGCCTCCTCGTCCTGCTCTTTGGTGCCGACTTCACCACATGTGTTCAGAACGAAGAGGCCAAGCCCAAACTCAGCCTGATGGCCGCAGTGGGCCTGCTGCTGGCCGGCCTGCTGGTGATCATCCCGGTCAGCTGGTCGGCACACAACACTGTGAGAGACTTCCACAACCCATTGGTGCACGACTCCCTGAAGAGGGAGCTGGGAGCGTGCATCTATATCGGCTGGGCAGCTGGTGTGATACTGATCCTGGCTGGAGGTCTGCTCTGCTGCTTCAGCAGATCCAGATCCAGCAGCTCTGGAGGAACCGCCACCTACTACAGCAACAGAGCTTCAGCTGCATACGACGATGTCATGTAGAAGCTGGATGGAAGGGACTGGGGTCCAATAGACGGGGAGACAAGAGGGTTTAACTTAATGTTAACTGTTGGTGCTGGGAGGCATGTACTCTTTATTTTCTACTTTTTTCAATTTTGTAACAACAGGCATGTTTGTAAAAGGAATAAAGCATCTAAAAACACAGAAGGCTTAGTTTCAAAGAAAAGTTTGATTATTTTTGTAAAGGCCAACTGAGTGTAGTTGCTTCTGTTTCATGTAACTACTGTTGAAGTTCTATTGACCCTTTGCGACCACGTGAGCGCAATACCGTCACACAGAGAGTGTGCTCATAGTTTTACCAACCGCCATAAAGAAGAAGTAGCGCTCAGTGTTTGAGGAAGTAAACATGGTGGAGCATATTTTATGATTTTAATGTTGTTGTCCTGCAGGAGCCAGCATACTTAATCTTCATTATAGTCTGTTATGGTTGTTGTTTTTCTTCGCAGTTGGGCATAACAGGGCACAGAACAGGGAAAAATGTGACCTGGACGTTAGGCCACATTTGAATCGGATAGGCAACAGACATCCAAGAGGCCAATGTTGCTTGGATAACTGATACAGGTCACATTATGGAAAAAATATCAGAATTGGGTCACTCTGGGTTGCACTTTGGGTCCAAGATGCAACCTTAGTCGTTCGAAGCGCCATGAAGGAAGTGAGGAGTGGGAGTATTGAACAGAGCAACTGAAAATAATTTCCCAAGTTGTTTTACCAGTTCATTCACGGCTTCTACTTGTTCGAGAGCGCATACGATGTTTTGACGTCCATCATGGTGAAGTGGGCGGAGTTCTGCAGAGCATGACGTCACGTGCAAAGGGTCAATACTTTTATTTCGGTAATCTTCTGTATAAAGTAGCCATAGTAAAAGTTAACAGACATAAATGCAAAGGCTAACAGCAAGTCAGAAAAACAGACAAATCATCTTAATTTTAGCTTCAGCCAATAAAGGACGAAGCTCTTATGGTGGTTGATGGCTTGCTCAGATGGCTTTAATAAACCATCTCATCAGTTCCGGCCTTCTCAAAATTCACTGAATGCTACAATTATTAAATAAAAAAAACCTCCAAGCTAACACAATTTGTTATAGACATCTTCTGTTTCAAAAACAAAAATTGCTAAGAGTTTGACTTTATTCTTTCTGATATTTTAGCTTTTACTGCTTTCTTTCTTTATTGTCTGGAATGAAGAAATAAAGCAGTTTTGGCATATTTTGCAAAACTACCCCAAAAACTTGTAGATTGGAGTTTATCCAATCTACAAAACTGCAGAGCCCAGTTTTTAGGTTAAAAAAATTCCACAAAACTTGACAAATTGATTCCTGAAATCCAGATATTGAGTCTTGCAGTGTTTTACAATGTAAACAAAATCAAAACCCTCTGCTGAATATTTGCCAACGGTGACAGCAAACTAAAAAAACAAACGGTGACATCCTGTCTGATGCCTGCAGACGCTCCGTTTGCTGAAAACATGAAACCACAGCAGACGTGTAAAAGACTAGGCAGCTTTGAACTTCCGTACTGCACTACATATGTGAAGCAAGAACCACATATATTTGGCACCAATCTATAATCCAGCTCGTTTAACAGAAGAACCTCCAAGTCCTGATCCAACTGAGTCTTTTAAAAAGGTAGGCATTTTTTATGCTTTTTAATCCCAACAGATTTCACTAAGGCAGAAAAAATAAATTGTCTCATTCAATTAAATTTATTGGAAATCCATCAAGAATATATGTTTTGTAACTTACATTTACTTTTTCATGCATTTTATATTTATTACATGTTTATTACATGTAGGGTGGTGGCGGCTCACATCATATTTACATTCAGTGCCTGAAATAAGTTATTCTGAATCCATGTAAGATTTGAATCAGTTGAGTACCGGACCGGAGAGTCCAAACCAACAACACTGAGGTCCAGCAGAACCAGCACTGTGGGTCTCCCACAGCCTGTTTTTATGGATGTCAATGAACACTTTGACTAGGCCAGTGTCTGTACTGTGGAGAGTTTTGGGGAATTAAAAGTGGAAAACTCACTGAACATATTAAAAACATCCAGGACTCATATTTCCCTTTTCCTGCTAAAACTGCACAAAGATAATTACTCGCCTAAACAGAAACAGACTGAAACACATCAAAGTGACTGGTCATTGTTAAGAAACCGTTTCACTGTTGAAGCAGCTTTTTCAATTATCCTGATAAATCAAATGTTGGGGATTGGCTTGTAATTCTGCAGCACTGATTTGTCCACATTGTTACTTTTTCATCAATGGTTTTATAACTGCTGTTTTTATAGCCAGTGGGAAAACAAGTTCACATATGTTTGCTGAAGGAAAGTAATCGTAGCGTTCAAATCCATCGGGCGATTCAAACTTTGGTTTTGCTCGATGCGAGAATTTACCCCTTTTACATTCCAGCTGACTAACCACAAGGCACCGACTGTCACGCGACACGCAGACCTGCAAAGCGCGCGCACGCACGCACGCACACACACACACACACACACACACACACACACACACACACACACACCCCATATGCCACACGCAGATGCAACGAGAAACCAAGCCTCACAAACACAGAAATACTGGGAGCCAATCCAGGACGGGCACCTGCACACTCATGTTTGCATAATTAACTTTATGACACCAGTCATATCACAATAAATGGAGACAGAGCTGTTTGTACACAATTCCTGAAAATCAGGACTTTGACTTGATAATTTTGATCTAAATTACTAATTTTGTTAAAGGGGTTGGGCTGTTATGGATTTTATATCATGTCTTTCTCTCATCAAAAACATACTGCTGCAGTCTCCGGTCGAGCCTCAGAGCAGCAGAAGAGCGTACCACAGTCAGGGGCGGAGCTCCGGGGGCTGGGGGGAGCGGCGGGCCCCCGGCCCGGGCCTAGAAGGGGCCCGGATGCGAGGCAAAATGTGACGTCAGTGATCCAACCCTTTATCCTGTATCATGGCTGATGAGAGCTGGAGAAGGTGGGCCCACTTCTGTTGAATATGGCGTATGTAGAAATATAAGGAGTGTTAACCCAGTAGGTTATATAGTAGCTGATCCAGGCATTCTTGACTCATGGCTGCTAAAAACTTTACCAGACCGACTGATTTTAGTGACTCAGTGGATGTAAAATATTGAATAAAATGTTGTGCTTCATGACTAGCTTTATTTTTACTCTTACTCTTACATTTAACTTTATGATACACAAAATTACAAGTGGATCGTCCATACTGTCTCCAAGTGCATTCTGGGTAAATCTTGTCACCATCCATCCACCAGTCACTTGTACGTGAAGGAGCACACCTGCTGTTGCTGAGCTTACTATGTTGTAAAGTTTTGTTTTGTTTTTGCAAACAAGGAACATACAAGAACAACATAGAACACTAGTAACTACAAACACAGACACAACATCCAAGGGCTTTACAGAACATAGAACAATTATTTTACAAAGTCAAAATCAAATCGGTGCTCGAGGGTTGCAGTTCTTTAAGGACAGTTATGATTTGAATGGCTTTAGCATTTAAGCTTAATTTTAAGGATTCGATATAGATATTAATAGAAGATCTGGAAATTAGGCTTTTGCTGTAAATATTTGGAGGTGTGAATATGATATTTACCATAAATAATAAAAAAGTTAACATAAAAATTCTGTTTTGACAAGATTACATTTCTCCATCCCAAACAAAACATCCTTATGTATTAAAAATAATAGAGATTTTTTTTTATGAAAGAAAACGGGCATATTTCTCCAGAATATTTTGGTGTAATTACAATCCCAAAAGAGATGAAGAAGCTTTTCTTCATTAATTTTACAGAAAGTACACATAGGGTCCAGATGTTTTAACAGGATAAACATTCTGAACAATTTTATAAGAAATTTCTCTTACTTTATTATTTATTAAGTTTTTTTTTTTTTTTTAGGAGCAACCAAGTCCACTTCCAATTTATATTTTCAAAAATGTTGGACCAAATGAGTCAAGAATGACTGGGGAAGCCTACTAGACCAAACCAATATGAAATTTCTTAAGAGCATTATTCCACCAGTCCTCTCCAAAATTTAGACCCAGTTCAAGTTCCCAAGCTGCCTGAACTTTGGTACTGGGTGAGGAGTCAAAAGACAGAATTTCATTGTAAACCTTTAGAGATATACAAGTTTTGAAGAGGATCAGCTCAGAAACATCCCCCACTACAAACTGTTGAAAGGGGATGTGCCTCTAACTTGCACCATGGGAGACCCATAGATCTAAACCAAATTTAAATTTTGTGGATGTGTGCTGCCCAATAACACAGTTGGAAATTTGGAAGTGACTGAATCCACCACTGAATTTACATCTGTTAAGTTTGGACTTGTTTGTAGCTGTTTTTTTATGTAGGCTGCTAAATGTTGAACATGTTCTGTGTTAAAGTTGTTAAACAGATTTTTGACAATTGAGAACACTTGAACTTGTTGTGGTTTTTAGTGTGCAGGAGCTCTGGCGCCCTCTAGTGTGTATCTGTGCACATCGCTGCCAGAGGCCCAATCCTGCATAGAGGCCCAATCCTGCATAGAGGCCCAATCCTGCATAGAGGATGATGCCAATGGTTGGATGATTGTTACCAAAAACCAGAGGAAAACCCAAGAATATTTAGCAGAAAAAGATTTAATCCAGTTTTTTAATTTTTCTTTTTTGCAGAATGGCATCAAAAGCAATTCAGATGGTTTTTGTGGTTCTCAACGCCATTGGGCTGATTGGAGTCATCATCTGCTGCGCCCTGCCTGAATGGCTTGTGAGACATAATGATGATGATTCGGTAACAATATAATCAAAAGGCATTTTATGGATGACATTAGCATGATAGTTATGATTAGTTAACTTTTATGTTTTTTAATCAACTACTATTTTATGTGTTATTGTATAATTTAACCAGAATGTCTTTATAACAGCTGTTATAAAAATGCTGTAGAAATGAAATATAATATTGACTTTGCAGTTTTACGCCTCATCAGAAACTTACAGATTCCTGACATCATCTGTTCTTTTCTAAACTGTTTAAAGACTCAGTGATATTAATTTATATAAACTTCTGGTTTGGATGGGAGTTTAAAAAGATTCTCAAAGAAATAAAAACAATTCTGGCATTCAGTAAAACGAAATTCATTTGATTTTTCTATCAGATTTAATATCAGAGCATGCTTAATAAAGTGAATGTAAATATCTGTTTCTCTGTCTTTGGGTGGATAGGAAACCCATCAAGGTCTGTGGAAGGAGTGTGTGAAGCACAGAACTGGACTGCAGGAGTGCAGAACGCATGATGACTCCAGGTTATCAAATGAAATTCATGCCTTCAGGAATTTCACCATCATCAGCTGCATGCTGGGTATTCTCAGCCTCCTCTTCCTGATCTTTGGTTCCGACTTCACCCCATGTGTTCAGAACCAAGACACCAAACCCAAAATGATCCTGGCGGCCGGAGTGGGACTGATACTGGCCGGCCTGCTGGTGATCATCCCGGTCAGCTGCTTTTCAAATAATTTTAGAAATGCACCAAAGACAGTGAAGCTGGGAATGTGCACTTATATCGGCTTTATAACTGGTTTGATGTTGATGCTGATTGGAGGTCTGCTCTGCTACTTAATCAGATCTGGATCCAGAAGCTCTGGAGGAGCCGCCATCTTCTTCAGCAACAGAGCTTAATTTAGTGGCTTAATGGAAGGGACTGGTGTCCAACAGAATCCTGATACATAAAGTATACATAAAATATACTCGATACATCACCCAGCTCTAGTCCAAACAGCAAAATTTAGAGGCTTTATGGAAGATACTGGAGTCTAATAGACACGTAGACAAGGGAGGTAATTTGGTAAAAACACAGAATACCAGAGATTTATCCATAGAATAACTGAATCAACATATCTTCATAATTTCATCCATTCGTAAAGGAAGATAAAAATGTATTCTCTAAATTTTTATTTCCAACATTTTAAAAGTTCTTTATTTTTTTTAGTTCATTTTGGCAAAAAATTTTAAATCGCATATTTTTTTTCTTGGAAATGTCACTTAAACTTTGACATTCAAAAGAAATATTAAGATGTATAAAGTGTTTCAACATAACTGCACAAATAATTTTGTTTGCTAATTTAATCTCTCATACTTAATTTATGCCATGATTTCTTTATTCTATTATAGAACGCTACCAAGCAGATACGCCTCAGGAAACTATTTTATGTTTTTCAAATACTCTTTTCCTCCTATATTATTTTCTATTTACTAAAGTGGCTTTATCCATTTTTTTCTTTACAAAAATCACCAAAAACCGTTAGTTTTTCAGATACACGTTTTTGTAAAAAGAATAAAATGCATCAAAAAACACAGAAGACTTAGATTATTACTTTATAAATGAAGATGTTTTAAAAATGCAACAAAAATAATTTTAAACTACATAATAGAACATCTTCTGTTTAAATCTTATGCAGAAGAGTTGTCTACCTTTATTTATAGGTTAGAATGAAGCTTTAAAGAAAAGTTAAGGATATTAACCTTTTGTTTAAATATCAGGATGGACCTGAAATGCACCATAACCTTTACAAGTGAACTAAATGTGAATTTTTCCAATTGTAACATATAAACTTAAAATATTTTAAATAAATGTTTGCCTTTGGTACCAATAGTTTCTCAACAACTAATTTCACAATCACAATAGTTACTTTCAAATATTACCTGGTTGCACCCTTCTAATACAGTCAGGTTTCAGTTAAAATAAAACCACTTCAAGTACAGAAGCAATGTTACATTGCAAAGATATCAGCTGTTTGCAACAAAGCCTTAACATGACATATAGTGTTGAGACGCTTTACCAAGGTCGAGAAAGAGTCACACGCTGTTAGACAAAGGGCCCACAGTAAAGAGCTACATTTTT
>NW_006800073.1:1144024-1166541 GCF_000485575.1 Poecilia formosa
TGTTGTGCCCTCCCTCAATGGAAAGTGACGGCCTTCATAGGAACAAACATTCTGACTGATCAGGTAACTACAGATTATGATTCAGATGACATCACAATGTTCTTCATGGTTTAACAGTTGATAGTTGACATCATGATAGAAAATAGTCCATCTGGCTCTGCTCACTAACTTTGATATCACGGCTCCACAAAGAAACATTAACTTTGTTTTTCTTAAGTGGCTTCATGCTTTGGGTCATTATCCGTTTAAAAGATCAATTTGATCCCAAACTCCAACTTCCTGTCTTGGAATGCTGCTTCACTATTTCCACATTGTTCTTTCCTCATGATACCACCTAACTTGTAAATAGGGCTGTGTAAAATATCGATTTTGCTATATATACCGATATTTTCTCTCCTAGAAAAAAAATCTATATTCATCCGCAAGTATCGTAACATCCAACTGTCCCCTTGCTCACTCACTGCTTCACCAGGAGAGTGATTAGGTCATCAGGCTTAGAGTGATTCCTTCAGATGTTTAGTGTCAAGGTTAAAAAGGTATCAAACTATTCAGAGCAGGTACTTGGTGCACTTTATTTACTTTACAAATGCATGTAAGCTACAGTTTGTACTATTTCAATTAAAAGAAACATGTTTTCTCACCACTTCTTTGATTCATTTTGTCCAGCTGTCGACTAAGTCTGTGTCCATGTCCCACCAGAGCCAGGTATTGTGTAGTTGGTGCTTTTTAATCAGTTTTCAGTTAAATTAATTCAATCCAACTCTATAACAGTCACAAAATGTCACCAAAATCATTGTGTCCCTCTAAAATCTTTCAGAAAATTGCAAAAGTGTATTGAATTGTATCATTTGCTGAATATCGCAATATATATCGTATCATGAGCAGAATATTGTGTATCGTATCGTATTGTGAGATTATTGTATCACTTCAAAAGCACTACTTTTGAACTGCACCAGTTCCTCTTGCTGCAAACATTAACTGAACGCTGGAACAGTTGGGCTTCTCCCCATTTTTTCTGAAAATATACGTAAAATACATTTTATACGTATTCTATGTAAAATAAATGTATTTCAGCACAGGACAGACAGTTTGCATCAACAAACACTAATCTGGCTTTTCATGGTGCTGATGGCTTCTTCCTCTCCGAGTGGCCTTTCAGCCCATGTTTGGCAAATGACTCATTTTATTCCCAAAGAAGTCTCCAAAGTTTCTGGCACTTAGGAAACAGAAATAAATGTAATGTCTCTAATCGATTTAATATACAGAAAATATAGAACACATTTAATATTTTGTTTCTGTGTGTTCAGGTGAGTTATGAAGGTCTGTGGATGTCCTGCGTGACACAAAGCACTGGACAGCAGCAGTGCAAAATGTACGACTCCATGCTGGCGTTACCCTTTGACCTTCAGGTCGGCCAGGCCTTGACCTTCATCAGCTGCAACCTCTGTGGTCTCAGCCTCCTCGTCCTGTTTTGGGGTGCTGACTTCACCAGATGTGAGCAGAACAAGGACAACAAGGCCAACATCATCCTGGCCGGAGTGGGCCTGCTGCTGGCCGGCCTGCTGGTGATCATCCCGGTCAGCTGGTCGGCGCATACCATCATAAGAGATTCCTACAACCCCCTACTAATATCAGTGCAGAAGAGAGAGCTGGGAGTTAGCATCTTTATCGGCTGGGCAGCTGGTGTGATACTGATCCTGACTGGAGTTCTGCTCTGCTNTTTACAGGACACACTTCCTGCTAAAGAGCCCCCTGGTGGTTGAAGAAAAATCCACATATAAATCGGAATGTACAATAAATGGAAAAAAAAAAATAATAATCTGCTCTCTGGTATTGTTCAGGGGGCCGGACCAAATGTGGAGGTGGGCCGGATCCGGCCTGCGGGCCGTAGTTTGGGGACCCCTGTGTTAGACACTAAGGTCCATTTCTCAGAGAAACAGAAACTTATCAGGGCCACAGAGACATGGTGTGACTTCAGGGAGTGTCTTCAGTCCATATAATCAGCTACCCTCCTCCTCAGACGCTGCACAGACTTTTTTAGAAACTCTTCTCAGATGTAATGGTAAAGTGTCTCATTTCAGCACTGAAAGTTAATAAAATAAGTAAAGTCTGAATGCTTTTCTTGGCTGATTTTATGCTCTGTGTGTGTCAATACAAATTATGATTCATCGATTAGGATTTTCATCCTTAACAATAGCTTTCAACAAAACAATTTATTTTCTCCATTTAAAGTTGCAAACATCACAATGAACTCATAAAAGTGAAAATAAAACATGAACAGGCAACATAATATGTTCGCTGATCTCACGCAGCAGCACGAACTGGCAGCACCTCTAACCCCTCACTCTGTGGTACGGAGAACCAAACTGGTTAATATTTGTGAACTTAGTGGACCGTTCAAGCAGTAAACATGCATAAAACCATGTTTAGCAACAACGGCGCTTGTTAATTATTCACTATTGACATTTTTGTACCATTTTCTGTGATTTTCCATCTTCTTTGTTCAGCAAGCTACTCAGTGCTCAAATATCAGTGGAAGGGAAGCAGGAAGGCCTGCGCTCTAGGATGGATGTTGTGGGCGGGACAGTGCGCTATTTGGCAGTAGTTCATTGGCTGAGAGGAATGGTCAATGGCATTCCTCTTAGCCAATGAGGAATGCTTAATCCTTCCTAAGGGTTAAGCATCAATTAGCTTAATTAGCTAATCATGACAATAAGTCACCAGAAATAAAGAATAACTCTTTCCACATTTAAGAGGGTTAATAGGATTTTTTTTATAAAGTTATATTTAAATGTGGGTTACACACTCAGTCCTGGCACATTTAAGGGAGGTGAGAGTCACCAAAGTGCCACGTCAAATCATTCAAAGCTGCTGCAGTGACATGCTGCAGATCACTGCAGCAGATCTTTGCAGTGATCTGCTACAAAGATACCTGACCACACTGCCAGGCATATTCTTCAGTATCTTCATGGAGCGCTTACTTTCAAATGGGAACCAGTGAGCCTCACTTCTCGTCTCTGATAAGTCGATTCGTGCAGAGCAGAAATGATGGCTGCCAACACTGATGGAGACATCAATGAGAGCACGATGCATCAGCCACTGCTGTTATCAGATGAGCCTTTGGTGGAGATGATGTTACAACTTGCTCACTATCTGTCATCATGTTGCTTTAAATGCAAGATATTCCACATTGGTCTATAACGAGCTGAGAGGTTTTCTTCATGCATCTGTATGAGCAAATGGCCAGCAGTGTTTGTCGGAAGCTGCCATTGAGTCTGACTTTATTTTCCTTCCACAGTATTTATATTTTTGCTGGTCAAACATAACTTCTGTTTATGCATGAGAATAAACAGAAGTTATTTATGGTCAAGTATGAATGGCCATAAGCACCTTATGATCCACTTTCCAAATCCTCATTTGTAAAGTGAATAAATGAGGATTTGTCTACTTTGCAAAATGCATCAATATCTGCAAAACACAATTTTTAAGTAAATGGAAAAGTGTTTTGCAATGTAGACAACATCTAAGTTATTAAGGTACATCAAACTAAGAAGCTCACATCCTGTGTCTTACCACTAAGATGCCCGCAAACTGATTAGCTGATGACATAAAACTACAGTAAATAAAGGCAGACATATTTGAACTTCCTTATTCTGCTGTATTTAGAACCACATATATTCGGCACCATTTCACATTTTAAGATCCATCTTGTTTGAGATCAGAATTAACTGAAGAACCTCCAGCACCTGATCCAACGACATCTTTTAAAAAGGTACAATTTTCCAACTTCATTTACTTTTAAGATAAAAAATAACACAGGTTTTACAAAAACAGAAACAATAAATTAACTGAATCCATCCCAATGATGGAAAAATGAATACTTCTAACTTAATCATATTTTTTATTTAATATTTTATACTTTTCAGTGTTATGAGGGTTTATTTGATGGAGGACGGTAATGGTGGGTCACCTCAGATTTGGTTTCAGTAAAATATTTTTTTACCTGAACTGAGCTTTAGGCATTTCTGTAGCTTTAATATCTGCATTAAAAGATGATTGAACTTGTTTTTGCACCTTTGTAAATTTTTCATTGTTCAACATATTTACCCCTGCTGCTCCACTTACTCATGCATTTTACTATTATTTTATTGTAAATGTGGGGGTGACAAAAGAAATGTTTCTCAAATGTGAGGTGGAAACATCTTCACATATAATTATTGCAACACCCATGTGTTTGGCTATTAATTCCTGATAATCAAGCGCTGGCCCGACTTCTGAATTTGATCTAAAGTACCTTTAATAATTACCCTGAGCATCAGGAAACCTTTTAGACTCTGCTGGTGTTTCCTGTCGCCCCAGGAAAAGAGGAAGACAACGGATTGATGACTGGCACCAAAGTCGGAAGAATACCAAGAATATATTGCAGAAACGTCTTTAACTATTTGATTTCTGGTTTTTAGTGTTTGCAGAATGGCATCAAAAGCAGCTCAGATTGTATGCGTGACCCTCGGGGTCATCGGCCTGATTGGGGTCATCACTTGTTGTGCCCTCCCTCAATGGAAAGTGACGGCCTTCATAGGAGCAAACATTGTGACCTCACAGGTAACTATAGATTAGTGCCTGCTGGTGATCATCCCGGTCAGCTGGTCGGCGCATACCATCATAAGAGATTTCTACAACCCCCTACTAATAGGGCAGAAGATAGAGCTGGGAGCTAGCATCTTTATCGGCTGGGCAGCTGGTGTGATACTGATCCTGACTGGAGTTCTGCTCTGCTGCTTCGGCAGACATAGATCCAGCAGCTCTGGTGGAACCGCCAGGTACTACAGTAAAAGAGCTTCAGGTCCAAACGACGACACAATTTAGAGGTTTTATGGAAGGGATTGGGATCCAATAGAGGAGCAGACAAGGGAGTTGAGTTGGTAAAAACCGGGAAGACGACAACAGAATTTTAGTTGTTGGTGCTCGAAGGATTGTAGTTTGTACATATTAATTTCCAACATTTGAAATGTTACTTAAAATGTAACTTTAAAAAACATAAGCATAAAACAAGATGCAAAAGCGTTGCTGTAATTTCTGTAATCAGGAAAATAAGATTTCATAATCATCTTTAGATACAATTTTTCGAAGATAACTTAAATGACAACTGTGTTTGCTTATTTAATCTTGTTCTCTTTTCTGTCATTTCTTTCATGATTTTTTAAAATTATTTTATAGAAAGCTCCCAAACAAATGGCCAACTGAGTGTGTTTCTCAGGTACTCTTCAGCTTCTGCACTGCTTTCAACTTACGAAACATTTACTATAAGTTGGTTTGTTGTTTCTTTACAATGATCACCATAGGTTATTAAAGCTTTGCCAGATAAGATTTTTCAGAAAAAGGAATAAAATGTATCAAAAAACACAGAAGACTCAGTTTCAAAACTTTGTAAGCACAATTTGTTTTGCTTAAAAAATAAACTAAGCAAGTTTAAAGTACATCATAGAAGATTTGTGGTAACCATCTGATGTTTTAATCCATTACTTTGATTCTTTTTAAAAGAGGAGTTGTCTACATTGATTTATAAGTTAAATTACAATTGGACAGGTTATTGGACTGAAATACCAGTCCAATAAGAACTGGTATTTAAATCGCCCTCCTCATCACACTGTTCACATTCTGACACGAGACCAAGACGAACCCAACAACAGATCAACGGTACCTTGGTGTTGTGAAGCTTTAAACAGGAAGTTGTCAGACGGAAGAGGCCTCTGAGCTTCAAGCGTCATCAGCAGGTTTCAACAGAGATGCAGAGACTAAAAGAGTCACAGAAAGACAGAGAAGTGAGCATCTTTTGGTCAAATCCCACACTGATGACCGCTTCACTGTAAACCAGTTAAACCAGATGATAAATGCCACTTGTAACACTCAAGCTACTTAACAGAGCTCAACCCAGGAATAAGTTTACCAAAACATAATACAACGTAAATAATTTAGATTAGAAGGTTTGGCTAAATAGAGAAGATGTGAAATAAAAAAGGCTCAGACTATTTTGTTTCACTTTCAAATCTTTCCTGGTTACACCGTTCTGATAATACAGATCAAGTTTCACTTCAAAATAAAACTGTTTTGATGTCAAAATCAATTTTGCATTTCACTAATCCGATCAAACATTTACAACAAAACCTTAACATAACATATAGTTTTCAACAAAATATTGTAAAGGATTTCTTCAATCCATGTTGGAAAAATATTACTCACAACGAACTTACAAAAGTGGAAATAAATCACGAACAGGCAAAAATAATTTGCTCACCAATCTCACAAGACGACAGCGAAGCAGCACAAAATGGCGCCGCCTCCATTAGGTACACAGAACCGAACTAGTTAATATTTGTGAACTTAGCGCATCGTTCTACCACTAAACGGGCTTAAAATCATGTTTAGCTTTAACAAAGTTCACTAACTATTGATTTTATATCGTTTTTGTACCCTTTTCTGTGATTTTTCGGTCTTCTTCGTTCAGTTAGCGTGAACAACACTGAAATAGCAGCCGAAGAAAAAAGGAAGGCCTGCGCTCTGAGAGGGACGTGGTGGGCGGGACGTTGCGTCATTTGGCAGCAGCTCATTGGCTAAGAGCGATGCTAGTGGTTTTATGTGAAAAGTTAACCTTTTGACTGCTGATCATGACAATAATTCACCATAAAATGATGAGAATGACACACTTTCTTCTTGCTTTTAACCCTCTGATGCATAAGTGGGTCATTTTGGCCCCGGTGAGGTCATCTTTTTGCAATATCTTTGTAATGAAAAGTTTTCATCACTTCATATTCCAGGTATTCCTCAAGAAACATGTTATTGATATCATGCAATTCAAATTTTTAATTTACCTTTTATACATTTTAAGAAATAGCATGTTTTATATCACTTCCCCATTCTTTCGTGAGAGGGTCCAAAATGACCCGCATTCATTTCCTATGGAATTTGATGGGAATCTTTGTTTCTTAACAGCTGTGACTGTCAGGAAAACATATTTTGTGAATCAAACACGCTGAGTCCTTAGTGTCACCTCTGAGTAATAATATTTTACACAGCAAGAACTCTTACATATAAGTATTATCTTTATTTTTTTATCTCACAAATGTGTGTGTGTGTGTGTGTGTGTGTGTGTGTGTGTGTTTGTGTGTTTGTGTGTGTGTCAATCATGCGTATTGTGACAGCGTTATTGTCACAAATACATATTACCCTTCTTCAAAGTTAGCTAACACTAGTTATCTAACCAACTGGCTAACATTACCACCTATACTTTATTGTACATGTGTATTATTTGTGTGTGTGTCTCTGTGTGTGTCTGACATACTGGATGAGAAAACCAAAAGAGAAAATGTGTTGAATGACATACAAAACCTGTTGAGTTCTAGGTTTTGTTCTTTTATCATCTCAATAAATAAAATAAAAAAATTCATAGCTATATAAGTAAATGCATAAATAAATGAGCTGGAAAAGTATAGCGTGCCTTCTCTGGGTCGGGGAGGATGTCCTGTCCCAAGTGAAGGAGTTTAAGTATCTGGGGATCTTGTTCACCAATGTGGGAAAAATGGAGAAGGAGATCGACAGGCAGATTGACGCAGCGTCTGCAGTGAAGCGGTGCTGCACCGGTCTGTCCTGGTGAAGAGAGAGCTGAGCCAAAAAGCGAAACTCCTGATTTGCCGGTTGAACTACGTTCCTACCCTCATCTATGGTCATGACATTTGGAAGGTATCCGTGATCTCGAAAGAATGAGGTCACAGCTACAAGCGGCCGATATGAGTTTCCTCCGTAGGGTGTCTGGGCTCTCCCTTAGAGACAGGGTGAGAAGCTCAGATATCCAGGAGGGACTCAGAGTAGAGCCGCTGCTCCTTCACGTCAAGAGGAGCTTCTGGACAGATGCCTCCTGGACGTGTTACTCTGGTGAGGTGTTCTGAGCATCTCCCACCAGGAGGAGACCCAGGGAAGACCCAGGACACGCTGATGATGTTTCTGAGCTGCCCTGGGAACACTTTGGGATTTCCCAAGGAGAAGCTGGAACAAGTAGCTGGGGAGAGCGAACTCTGAGCCTCCTTACTTAGACTGCTGACCCCGCGACCCGACCCCAGATAAACTGAAGAAGATGGATGGATGGATGGATGGATGGATGGATGGATGGATGGATGGATGGATGGATAAATGCACACACATACACACACTCACATGCGTGATACACACAACATAATAGAATAGAGACAGTAATGTTAGCTAGCTTGGTTAGCTAGCTAGTTTCAAGAAACGTGCTCTTTCACACCCCCCCACTCATCCCATGCCCACACACACACCCACACACACATAATGGATGCTGACATTGTCCATTATTTGTCCATTATTGACATTCCATCATTGTTGTTGTAAAATTGCTGTTGTTGGCATTTTGTTTTAAAAATGTTCTACAAATTGTCACAAATGTTCTACAAATTGTTCTAAAAATGCTTAAAAAAGTGAAAAATGAAAATATTTCAAACATGAAATAATTCCTGTGTGAAATAAAACACATTAGAAAGTATACAAAACATTATTTTGAATCAAAATGACAAAAGTAGCAAAAAAAAAAACACATTGATTTTATTCCAAAAAGGAATGAAAGACAGCCATGAAAGAAAAACACTCTAAAGCTGTGGATAGGTCTGAAGCTGTTGAAAACATTTAATGCAGTAAAAGTAAAAAGAAAATTAAATTTAGTTTTTTTTTTACAGTTTTATAAGAGGTACCACTTTGGGTCACACAGAATAAGAGCATTGGATTTTGCTGTTAATTCTTTTATTACAACTAGAAACTAGCTATCAGGCCTGAATATTGGGCGTAGGACGAGCTTAGAAACCAGCGGGCTCTAAGCTCAGTCGTCACGGCCCCGCAGGCTCCTAGCTTCTGGTTGCCACAGCCCCCCAAGCTCTGAGCACCTCGGTGACCAAAGCCCCCCAGGCTCCGAGCACTTTGATGCCCGCAGCCCCCCCAGGCTCCAAGCACCTCAGAGCCCACAGCCTCCAAGGCTCCAAGCCCCTCGGTGCCCACAGCCCCCCCAGGCTCCAAGCACCTCAGAGCCTAAAGCCTCCAAGGCTCCAAGCCCCTCGGTGCCCACAGCCCCCCCAGGCTCCAATCACTTCGGTGTTCACAGCCAGCCTTGGAGCTGTGGGGCTGTGGCGCAGACTCCTAGCGCCACAGCCCCACAGACTCCTAGCTCCTTCACTCCTGCAGCCCTGTGGTCTCCAAGCTCCTCCAACACTACAGCCCTTTTAAGGCTCCCTATCTGATAGTATTGTCCTTGTATGTGTCTCTGGTTCTGTCAAGGCTTTTTTTCGAATCATTCGCCATCTTTCTTCAGGCCCCCTCCAACTTTTGCAGCAATGTTCTCAAAAGACTGTGATTTCCTCAACCCCTCTGGTACCATAATATCCGGAGTTGATTGTCTGTGAGCTAATCTCTGTATCTTTGCTCGTTCTACTGCCTCTCTTTCCAACTCAAGCCTTTCTTGAAGAGCTTTACGTTCCTCATGTTCTCTGGAATAGAAACATTTTTCTTCTATCCCCAGGAATTCATCTGTTGTATCAATGAACTCATTCCGCCTTCTAAACCTCATGGCAGCCTCTTTTCGCACCCAGTCCACTTCATCCATTCTTCGAGTAAGTTGCAATAAAGAGGGTGACAAGCAGTACATTTTTACCCTGTGAGGTGTCACAGAGAGCTTTCGGGTTGGGGGTTCTGGTTGTTCAGTCTCCTGAGGTGTTTTCCTGCCAGAAGCTTGTTTTTTAGTGTCGTCTGTGGATTCAAAGGCCTGATTAATCCTTTTCAGCAGATCAAAATTCTGTTTTAGCTCCATGTTCATTTCTTCCATTGTCCTGTACATTTGCTGTTCAAAATCCACCCAGGCTTTCTCATCTGCGTCAAGTGATGCTTGCACATCTAACAGGAGCTTTTGGAGAGTACAAGTTTCACTTTTAACAGATGGTGGTTTTTCCAAAGCTTTCTGTTCGACCTGCTTTTCTGTTATAGGTTCCTTTCGTTCCCCCATTTCCAGTTTAACTTTGCGGGCTTTTATTCTTTCAATCTCCCTTTCAGTGCACGGACCCACAATCGGCTCCACATGAAAGTCCAGGTCATGTTTTATAAGGAAGTCCTTTAAAAAGTACACCGCACTGGAACTCCGAGATTCTTTACCTAAAATCTTATCATCAACCTCACCTTTCTGTCGAATTGATCTCATGTTAAGTTCTACTAGTGTGCCGTAATTATTTTCAGGGGGGTCATGTCCACGAAACTGCTGCCTAACGTACTCCTCCATAAAGTCCACTTTCTTCGTCTTCTTTACCCTCTTGTACTTGTTCAAGCCAAATACTTGTCCCATACTGTTGGAAGAAAAAAACCCAGAAGCTTCTGAAAATACTTTGGCAATCTCTCACCAGTTGGTTTAAAAACGCTTTATAAACAAGAATAATATAATAATGATTATTATTATTCTGTTAGCTTGGGTGTCTTGTTGGTATTTCCTGAAAACTTCAAGGGTCAAACTTGAAATCTGCACAAATCCTCATTCCTGTGATGTCTGGAATATCTGAAGAGAATAAAACGATGCACTAAGAATCTCAACTATGACATCACAATCGCTGCAGACAAAAGGCGGAGAATTACGTCATCAGCCGTCACAGATCAGTTTTGTTTGATGAAAAAAAAAGAAAAAAAAAGCTACGACCCAGCTAGCAAGGCAATATTCAGATCGGTCAACATTGTCTGAAATTCGAATATTCGAAACCGATCTTTTCAAAATGTTGTCTGATTGTTCTCTCTGAATATTCACTCACTGTGGAAGAAATGTTTTTGCTGTAATTGTATTTCGTGTGGCATCCAGCCGATTTGGAGAAGGCCATAACTGATGGTTAAATTGTGATTTATTAAAGCCATCCATATCATTCATCAAACGGAAGAGCTAGACAGGAACAAGTAGTTTCACCATCTGTTGTTGTGCGTAGCTCATTACATGAGTACAATTCTTTACATTAACAACAATCACAGACTTTTCTATCAGCATTTCAACTTACTCACATTGTTCCCTTACCGACTTAAGCTCAAACTGGGTTGCTTTTTAGCATTTCTTTTTTGTTTTGCTAACTTTTAACCTATTCAGTTGGAACGCCGTTCCGTTACCATAGCTACCGTAACACATGAAATACCAAAATAAAAGCATATATCCTTAACGGTAGTTACAACAAAGGCAACTTTACATTCAGTATCTTTTACACCTTTATGATGATTATGATGTTGAACAAAATCTCTGTTTTTGTTCTTTATGGAGAAAGTTTGCGTTGCTGAACGTCTGGGACGTTTTTATAAAATGCTGGTATAAAAATTCAATACCGCATTGAGCCACTAGAGGGCGCCTGGCCCAGCCAAACCTCATCCTCTCCATTCAAACAGTGGCTGTATGCCCGGTTTTCTAAATGTCTTTCCTTCATAACTCATTCATCCTAAGCGTTAATGAAGAATTTTATTTATATAAAAGTCATGGAAATACTTCTATTTAGAAGGTTTATTTTGTATTACTGAAAATAAGACAAAACATCAGGTTGTTAACCGGTTATTAACAGTAATAATACAAACCAAATGCCAGGTTGCCAAGTCATGAATCTTGTCGAATGTCACGTAATTTATTTTGTCAATAGTAATGTTAAAATTGTACAACTGTGCTAATATTTCAATGAAACTGGTGCGTTAAAATTATTTAACAGAAAAACTGTGTGAGCTGCCTGTTTGCTACACTTGGAGTGGAGATGAAGATGGTCCATTCAGGAAAGCAGAGCTGCATCAAACTTTAACGTGGAACTGCAGAAAAAAGAAAAAATCAAATATTTAATTGTTAATGCATGTCACCATGAGAAAAGCCTACTGAGTTTTGCTTAAAAAACTTTTATTAAAATTAAAATCAAACATTTTTGTCTCATGAAGTGAATTATTATTATTTTTCTGCAAAACAAACTTATTGGTGCATGTCATAAATCTTTTCTTGCTATTCTAAGTGTAGGTTCCTAAACAATGAAGCCATAAGCTTGACGCTCTCCGTCCTTCCCCTTCGGTCCACTCGATGACGAAAACGACAAAAAACCAGACTGGGTCCTCTTGATAAAGGTGAACGGTTTACTTCAAAAATAAAAACGGTACAAATGTTACTTTTCCACAAAAATAATAGAGTAAACAAAAGAGTCCTAAGCGAGAGAAAGAGAGCGGTCAAAAAACTTTGTGGCTCCACTCCAACTGCCCAACTAATTCTGCCTGGCCACACCCTAAAATCCTTAACTCCAATATGCAAATTTACAGGAAGGCCAATATAACAAATTAGTAATAGAGATATAACTTGCAATCATTTTTATCCAAATAAACAAATTACCATAAGAAATATAAACATAATTTATCTTAAAGGTCTGAATGAACTAAAATTGAATTTAGGCTTCTACACTAAGTTTTAGTTTGTGACTCAAAGTTTTGTTTGTGATTCTCACATGACGTCGTGGGCCCAAAATCACAACAAAAGATTTTGATGTGTGCAAATAAAAGTTTGTTTGGCAAATAACTTTAAGTTCATGAGACAAAAATGAGTTATTTAATTTAAAAAGGTTTTTTTTTTTAATTTAAAAAGAGTTATTTAAACAAAACATTTTGTTTTTAAAAAAGAAATCATTACAATTCCAAAGGTTTTGATAATAATTTTATTTTACTTAACTGAGGTTAGTTTTGTTTTTTTTCATTTGATAATTGGGGAAAAATAACTTCATACTCTGTGAACCAGACCCTTAATTTGCTTAAAGTCTGGATTGAGTTTTTTCCCCTTCATTACTGACACACTTTTATTACATACATTATATCTATCATGGTAACTCAGGGTGAGTTATTTTTAATTCTAAATTAATATCCTTGTTGGACTTTTATTTAAGTGCTATTCTCTTTCAAGATACATTTACCTAATGCTAGAATAAATGAAATGTACATTATGCAGCAAAGGAAATTAGAAGATCAGACATATATCCATTATGGAGATGATCGGTTTTGGACAGGCGATGTGCCCCTATTGCATAAGCGATTCTGAAGAATGACTGATATCATTAACGATACAGGGAAGAAGCTTTTCATTTATCTTGCTTTGCTAGCAAAGTCGTTAGCTAGCAAGTCGTTAGCTAGCAGCTAGCTGATAGCACATCAACAACAGCCTAATGTCTGTATGATAAAAATACTGAATCGATAGATAAGAACAGTTTTTCCTCACCTGGCTGTTTCCTCCCCTCAGTAGTTCTTCAGAGAAAGGCAGACGCAGAGGCCTGTCAGAGTCTGTTGTATTTCATTACCTCTCTGTTTAAACCGATACTCCGAGCTGAATAATTTATAATAATTTTAAAAAAAAATTGACCAAAAGGGCACTTGGGGGCAAGGAGCAAAAGGGGCAGGTGCTCAAGCACCCCTCGTTACCCCCTCTGCACGTGCCTGTCGGGTAGATTTTAACTTTCAATTTCTCTTGTAGGGGGAACTGATACGTCTCAGTTCCCAATTATCCAAATTGGTTGTTCCACTGAACCAAAACTAGTAACTTCTCCAAAATTGATTCCATTCCGCAATGAGTTTTAGAGTCCTCAGCTGGGATGCAAGTCTCAGCAAGAATCACATCCAGCTTGCGTCTGTCCACACGAACAGTCCGAATGTTCACTAGTTTGGCCAAGTCTGTCACGAATTTGTCAAGAAACCAGGAATCCACAAGATCCAAACAGCAGAAATCTTGGTGTCATGAATAAATCCAGGCTGAATCCCGCCGGTTGTGTCCCCGCAGGACAAGAGGGCTCTCCTGTGCCCAGTCTTCTTGTCGAAAATTTGATCAATTGCATTGAGAGATCGGTTGACCAGATCCATCATTTATAGATTTGGAGGATGTGCAAAGAAGGGCTCCAAAAATATAGGAAAAGACAGCATCCTGATTAATAGAATCATGTTGCATGTTTTAAGAACCGCTGGAAAAAGGTCCAAAGAAAAGAGATCCGACATCTTTAGTTCAGACTGGAGCTGCTTCCAGGCTGTAGGAGCCGTTACACTGTGAGCTGGTTCCCTTTTCTGTTCAAACAGGCGGAACGTGCAAAACAAATAAATTAATGTATCTTAAAGAAAGGGAAGTAGCAGATCGCTATAGGAAAGAGTTTAAGTAGGTTGGAGCCCAGCAGAGCAGAGTTTCATAAATCATCATCATCAACTGATTGTTTCCATTCAGCTTCTGAGTTCAACTCACAATGACATGTGAGACGTCTGCTGCAAACTTAAAGCACAACGATACACAGCATTCAAGGACTGAAGGCATTTGGTCGAAGCTTTCATACACAAAACGTCTCCATAATCCAGGAGCTCCTGATTTATTTATTTCTATATTTGAGAGACAAACAGGATCCATTACAATAATGAAACCCAACCTTCATTTTCAGTGTTTGTAAAAAATTTCTATGTTCTTTTTATCTAAAATAAACCCAAGATATTTATAATTACTGACTAACTCCATTTGTGCACAGAGAGCAGTGGGAAGCAACAGAGTTGAAAGAAAACCATCGCCGTCGTCTTATTATGCTCAAAACCAGCTTCAGACACGTAATGAGTTTGAGATATTCTTTGTTGTTTTTAATGGTATACAAAATAAAATCATTCTACTAAACATTTGCTGAAGATGTCAAAAGTTACACCAGATGATCACAAACTCTTCATTGACACAAAACAAAACCAAAGATGTACATAAAACCAAAAAACCCAAAAACCAAGCAGAACTTTCGTTATGATGCAACAACCACATATTTGGTGGGATTTCACACAGTTTCCACTTTACTTAAAGTCACAACAGACAGAAGAACCTGCAGAAAGCGAGAAGGTAAGAAATTATTTGCCTTTTTATTTATTTTTATTGCTAAGAAAAACTGATTTAGCTAAAATAGAAGAATTGTTGGATTCTAATCTTATTAGAAATCCATCATAATTTGCATACAATTATTTTTTGGAGAAACAAATAAGCTTTTTTTATCACTTATACATTTTTAATGTGCTCTTAGGATGCATTATACAGAAAGAGACAAAATCAATTATTTTCAGTTCAGTTTATTTCTATTGCGCCAAGTCACAATACGTTATCTCTAAGAAATTTAGAGAGCAAAAACAAAAAATATATATTTTTTTATGTTAAAGTAAAAAGTTATTTGCAGGAGAGTGAGAATATTTAGTAGTTTAGTTTAGTTATCTCAGCCGAAGCCAAAGGAATCGCAGCTAAACAGATTGTAGCTTCAATAAAGAGTTAAATAAAGAAACAAAGTTAAAAGTTGAAATAACTGTACAGAGTGGATATTAAAGCGTTCAGTTTGTCCTGCAGCAGAAATAACCAGAAAAACCTTTAATAAGCTGATTATTAAAGACTTTATGTGTTAATTTAGCAGAGAGTCAATGAAGAGAAGCTGAAACAGGAGAAATATTAGTTTGGCTATTCTTTCTGGGATTCACATAATTAAAAACACATTCACTACAAAAACAATTACAAACTTAATATTAGAAACACATTTATAGTTATATATAAATATGTATTTATTCAGAAATCGTCAGACTTTCAGTATTCAGTTATGCTGCATGAACGGATCAGAACATTAAAAGCAAAAAAGATCTGTATAATTAAGCTTTATTAGAAACAGCATATTAATTCATAAATGTACATTTATAAAACTATATTAAAAATAATTAAGCAGTTCTTGTTTAAGAGCTCTGAGATTTGTTAAATTTAAAACTATGTCAACATGGGGAGAGGGTTTGATGAAAGTATCTTTGACATTGTATCAAAATAGTTCTGCCAAAAACATGCAAGTTAAATGACAGGAAGGTGCTTTACGTTTGTCACAATTGTCAGAAAAGGAAGAAAAGAGTTGTGACAAACGGGTTTTGGGGATATTCACCCTGAAAAAAACTCTAAACTGTTTGAGTGAAAGGAGAGCACAGATCGAACTTGTATGAATTTTCTTAAGACCTTTGGTACTGGGTGAGGAGTCAAAAGACAGAATTTCATTGTAAACCTTTCGAGATATACGAGTTTTGAAGAGGATCAGCTCAGAAACATCTCCCACTACAGGTTCGGTGGTTTGGAAGGAAAACTGGGAAACAAACTTTTGGCACAGAGTCTAATTTAAAGGTATAGATGAGAAGAAGGGAGATTAAACTCTAATGAAAGGTCTGCAGCTGCTAAAGATACCTTCTTTATAAAAACCATTAAAACATGTCAGCCCTTATTACCCCATGATGAAAAGGTTGGATCTCTGAGCGCCGGCTGAAACAGATCATTCTTCAATAATGTCATAAAGTGTTGTGGTGGACCCAAAAGCAGCAGGTAAAGGCGTGGTGTGGATTAGAAAATTTAGTTAACAAAATCAGTGTCCAGCTTACAAAAATGAACATCCAAGGGAAACACAAACCAAAGAAAACCCAAAACTGAGACATGAAGAGATACTAAGGAGCATGAGGGGAATGACGAGCATAGGGACTAGCAGGATAACAGGACGGACTGGGGAGTTGTAACTGGGACAGAGGAGCTTAAATCCTGGGAGGTAGAAAAAGGGAAAATGGACTTAATGAGATGAGAAAACGGATTCAGGTGTGAATAGTTGACAGAGGAGCTGGCTGAGGGGCGAGGAAGCAAAGGAGAAAAAACGGGGAGGAAACATTAGACAGCTGAAAATACATCCAAAACTAAACACTAATACTAAAGACCTGGTAAACTGGAAGACAAAAAGACACAAGGGAAAACATAAATAAACCTAAACAGAAAGGCTGGTCTGACAATAATAACTAGGGATGTAGAGCTATGGTGACGAGATGGACTAAACAAAGACATAACTCAACTAGAATCGCTAAAGGAGGATGGACATAGATTCAGACAAAAGACTCACAAAACCTAAAGTGACAAAATAATAAAACTAGAAACACTACTGGGGAAAGCTAGAGGTGCTTAAGAAATAACTAAACTGGAACTACTAAGAAAGGTAAACCTAAACTTAGACAAGTACGAATAATTGAACCTGGGGTGATGAAAATAACTAAGAAATAAACATTTCTAGAAACACTACAGGCAAACCAAAATGAGGAACTAGAAGGCTTAAATAAAAAACTATCACTAAAGAAAGCTCGACATAGACTCAGACATACAAGAATAACAGAAACTAAAGAGTAAATCTAGAAACTCTATGAAGGGCCTCTAACTGAGATCCACTGATCTAAACCAATTTAAATCTTGTGGATGTGTGCTGCCCAGTAACACAGTAGGAAGTTTGGAAATGACTGAATCCGCCACTGAATTTTTTCATCTATGAAGTTTGGATTGTAGATTCTGGGTTTGTAGTTGTTTTTTATGTCGGCTGCTGAATGTTGAACATGAAGTGGTTTTCAGTGGGCAGGAGCTCTGGCGCCCTCTAGTGTCTATAGGTGCACATCGCTGCCAGAGGCCCAATCCTGCATAGAGGATGGAATATATAGCAGAAAATTATTTAATCCAGTTTTTTTTATCTTTTGTTTTTTACAGAATGGCACGAAAAGCAATTCAGATAGTTTGTGTGGTTCTCGGCGCCATCGGGCTGATTGGGGTCATCATCTGCTGCGCCCTGCCTGAGTGGCTTGTGGGATATGAGGATGATAAGGTAACCAAAAGGCTGGTTGACATTAGCATGTTAGTTATGATTAGTTAACTTTTATGTTTTTTAATCAACAACTATTTTATGTGTTATTGTATAATTTAAGCAGAATGTCTTTATAACAACTGTTATAAAAATGCTGTAGAAATGAAATATAATATTGACTTTGCAGTTTTATGCCTCATCAGAAACTTACAGATTCCTGACATCATCTGTTCTTTTCTAAACTGTTTAAAGACTCAGTGATATTAATTTATATAAACTTCTGGTTTGGATGGGAGTTTAAAAAGATTCTAAAATAAATAAATAAATAAATAAATAAATAAATAAATAACACTTATTTTGACATTTAGTAAAAATAAATTAATTATATTTTTCTGATTTAATGTCAGAGCATGCAGTAAAGTGAATGTAAATATCTGTTTTTCTGTGTTTGGATGGATAGGAAGTTCATGTAGGTCTGTGGATGGCGTGTGTGAAGCAGGGAACTGGACCGCAGGTGTGTGCATCATATGGCTCCCAGGCATCCGCTCAAATTCAGGCCTGCAGGGCCTTGACCATCATCAGCTTCATCCTCTGTGGTCTCGGCCTCCTCCTCCTGATCTTTGGTTCCGACTTCACCCCATGTGTTCAGAACCAAGACGCCAAACCCAAAATGATAAAGGCAGCCGCAGTGGGCCTGATACTGGCCGGCATGCTGGTGATCATCCCGGTCAGATGGTTTTCAAATAATATTGGAAACGCAGCAGAGGGACTGATGCTGGGAGCGAGCATCTATGTCGGCTATATAGCTGGTGTGCTGATGATCCTGTCTGGAGTTCTGCTCTGCTACTTAAGCAGATCCAGATCCAGCAACTATCACCAGCTTCAGAGCTAGGCTTGATGGAAGGGACTGGTGTCCGATAGACGGGTAGACAAGGGAGATGATTTGGTAAAAACTGGGAAGATGACATCAAATTATCATTTCTGTACTCTTAACATGTAGTGAAGCCATGTTTTCTGTAACACATCTTTTATTTTTCTTTTGGCAAAATTCCCAGTATTTTTCTTAAAATCTCTGTTAAAATTAAACTTCATGAAGATCCTGAGTATAAAAATAATTTTAAAAAACATAAATGTCTGAATGCAGGAAAATTTGATTTCAGTGAACTTTTGATTCATTTTTTTATTTGCATATTAAAACTGTTTTATGTTTGTTATTTTCTTCATACTTTCTCAATTCCAGTTTAAAGAAAACTGTCAACATAATTACCAACCAGATTTGCTTCAATTTCATGATGTTTCTCAGTTTTCTGCTTTACTTTCTATTGATAAAACATTTACTGTAACTATTTCTGTTTTTGTACAATAATCACAGATCATTATCTTTGGTCAGATTCAGATGTGATTGGAAAATAAATTAGATCAAAAAATGAAAAAGCTTTTTTTTCTACAAACAAAACAATGTAAGCAACTTTCAGAAAACTTTACTTCGGCTGTTTGATTCTTCATCTTTGACTCACATGCAAAATATTGATTTACCTTCAAATAAAGTGCTACAGTCTGACTTCTTTATCTTTGAGTTTTTCTTCTGTATTTTTCAGTTGCAAACAAAAGAAAAGGTTTTGCTGATTTTTCATAACTACTTTTGTTTATGAGTTTTTCTTCCCTTTGTTAAACTTTAAGATCTCAGTTTAAATAAAAAATATCCTAAAATCTTCACAAACTGTTTATTCATATCCAGCATTTTGGTTTCACCAGATTTTAGACAAAATCAAAACTTTGCACTTAAAGTTCACCAAACTTGATTGCATGAAGCTTTTCTGGATAATCTGAAGATTTATTGGATGGATGTTGAGTCGTGGTTTTAGTGACGCAGCTGAAGGAGAAAATGCAAATGATTTATGTTTATTAATAGTTCTTGGAAGAAGTATCCAAAGTTGTTCTGCTTTATGAATGTGATATTTACCAATGAGCATCAACAGTTGTATAAAAGGTGTTATATCTTTATTATTAAAAAACTATAAAGTTTCTCATCAAATGTAATTATTTATCCTAATTTTACCTGCAGGAAAAAATAAAAATATTGAATTGGTTCTGCTTTTTATAGTTTTTTAAAATTATTTAGCCATATATATTATTATAAATAGTCCATTACTGTACAGGGCTTCCCCCAGAAAACTTGCTAAAACTGGTGGTCGGGGCGTCAGCAGTCCACTGGCGTTCCACTGTGTTTTTGTATTAAAAGATTTTAAGGTGACAGGAAATTTAAAAATATCACTCAGTAATTATATGTTATGGGAAAACATCGCCAGTGAAACACTACTTAAACCCACAACAGGCCTTAAAAACAACAAATCAAAATATACAATTAAAATGAATATCAATTATTTGCACTTCTCTTCAATCCAAATTAAGTCAGCAGCTCCACCAGGCCCCCCAGGGCTTCAGGGGCCCGATAAATGCTAATATGTTAACACAGACCACAGATACATAAATGTAACACTTGTTTATTGAGATGATCAATGCTGTTAAATTTGATTCAATTTCAGCATACATAAATTAAACGATTTCAAATTAACATTTAAATGTAAGATTTTAAGGAGCTGGCAAGTTTACTTTGTAAAAGTTCAAAGAACAATTTTTATAGTTAGATTGTTTTGTTACCATAGCAACAATCTGATGCTGTGAGTTTAATCTTTAAGTTTGAGCTCTGTTTGTTCACAAATACAATTTAGTAAACTGCAAGTAAAACTGATTTATTTTTAGGTTGGCCAAATAAACTACTCCCTCTCTCTCATATTATATCCAACACATCTGTTAGAGGTGCTGATGTTTTTAGCAACAAAAGGGGCCCCTAAATCAGATTAAAAGATTTTAAGGTGACAGGAAATTTAAAAATATCACTCAGTAATCAGCCTTGGACTGGCCCTGCATGATGAGTTAAATCTGCTGCACTGCGCAGAGATGCGCAGCAAAAGGGAGATTTAATTCAATGCTTCTAATGTGGCTTTAGTAGCTCTTCCATTTCATGTCTGTTGAGTTTTTAATAAGCGTCACAGAAACTATTTTGGTTGGTCCAGTTTATGGGAGGAGTTTCTCAGAACTCCACGTGACTGCACACATTAACTCTGTCTGACTAATGCATTGTGTTTGATGCATTGTGTAACCGGAAAAATTATACTAAAAATAATAATGCAATAATATAAAATCAGCATGATGCGTTACAGACAGGAGAGCGCGAAAGCAACTCATCAGGCTGAACCTGCATGATGAGGTTAGCACTGGTTCATTACCTAATACACCGGCCAACCGGGATAAACTTTACAGGGAAGACAGGGCCAAACGTGGGGCAGCGTGTTGAGATGTAAACGCCGCAAAATTCTTTGTTTACGAATATAAATCATTCTCACCGCTTTATCAACGCACCTCCGAAAGCGAGACTACAAGTTATTCCTGCAGTTCACATAGAGCTACGCAACCAGAGCTAACCAGTGGTGTTTAAAGTCCTACCTTGATCAAAAACTCTGGAAAGAATCATAATTCCTCACACAGGGTTGATGTAAATATAAATACAGGTCGGCCTGTAGTGAAAGGAGGCGGCGGGATCTGCGCAGAGGTAAACTTAATCCAGCTACTGCAGTGCATGAGGCAGCGCGCAGAGGGTCCAGCAGTGTGATTGGTCCGGATTTAAATGCATAAACTATAAACCTATCTTCTATAGGTATATAGAAGATATGTGTTTATATATCTTCTAAATAAACTATATATTATTCCTGGTGGGGCAGGAATAAATCTGCCCCGCCAGTGAAGCGCTCAGAGCAACAGAAACGCTTGTAATCCGGCTTAAAAAAGACAAAAAAAGGTGATTTTTAAAAATGTATTTATTTATTTTCCTAAAAGCCTGGCGGTGGCGCTAGTACAATTGCTGCAATTCAACCATAGCATCAGAATGATGAAGAAACGTGAATTAAGTGTCTTTGTTGGTGCCAGACAGGCTGGTCTGAGTATTTCACAAACTACTGGGATTTTCCCACATAACCATCTCTAGGGTTTACAGAGAATGGTCAGAAAAAGAGAAAGTATCCAGTGAGCAGCATTTCTGTGGGGCAAATGCCTTGTTGATGCCAGAGGTCAGAGGAGAATGGACTGACTGGTTGGAGCTGATAGAACAGCAACAGTAACTCAAATCGTTCCAACCGAGGTCTGCAGAAGAGCATCTCTCAACACACAACACGTTGAACCTGGAGGGGCTACAGCAGCAGGAGACCAGACCGGGTGCTGCTCCTGGCAGCTAAGAACAGGAAACTGAGGCTACAATCCACACAGGCTCACCAAAACTGGACAGTAGGAGATGGAAAACGTTGCCTGGTCTGATGAGTCTGGATTTCTGCTGCGACATTCGGATGGTCGGGTCAGAATTTGGTATCAACAGCATGAAAGCCTGGATCAATCCTGCCTGGTATCAGCCAGGCAGGATCTAAAACCAAGATATTTATAATTACTGACAAACTCAATGTGTAGAGCAGTGGAAAGCAACAGAGGGATCTCTGGTAGTTTGAGAGAAAACCATCGTTTTCGTCTTATCCATGCTCAAAACCATCTGTAGAGAACATAATGAGTTTGACATACTCTTTGTTGTTTTATTTGACAAAATCTTATCTGTCTAATTATTTGCTGAAGATGTCAACGTCCTGTTATTCTTAGCTTACATGACCACAAACTCTTCATTGACAAATCAAAATTGTCATGAGTTGCGGTTGATGGTGGTGAGGAGAGACGCAGCGAACCCAGGTTATGGTGAAAATAATGAATTTAATGATG
>NW_006800073.1:1166738-1173707 GCF_000485575.1 Poecilia formosa
AGCAGAACTTCCGTTATGAAGCAACAATAAGTCTTCGGTGCTGTTTCACACATTTTCCACTTTAAAGTCACAACAGACAGAAGAAACTGCAGAACGTGAAAAAGGTACGAAATTATTTGCCTTTTTATTTGTTTATTGGTAAGAAAAACTGATTTAGCTAAAATAGAAGAATTGTTGGATTATAATCTTATTAGAAATCCATCATAATTTACACAAAATGAACCATTTAATAGCAGCATTAACTAAATGTTAACTAAATGTTTATGCTGTTCTTAACGTTAAATGACAACCTGATCAGAGGAATCGCAAATAGCTTCAAGAAAGAGTTAAAAATAAAGAAAGTTAAAAGGGGACGAGTGATTATTAAAGAGTCAGATACTCTGATGTATGATGGAGCTGGTTATTAAACCCTTTGTGTTAATTTAACACACAGAGAAAAAGTTTTCTTTTGCATTTCCTCGCAATAAGCAAACACACCCTGGTCTGTTTTGTGTACAGTCACAAAGGTCAATTTAAAGTTTCAAATCTTTACACATTTAAAGGACTTCAGTGAAAACGTGTTTATTCTTAACTTTGGTGCAACAACCTGATTGGAAATCGATTTATTCACTGCATGTTTATGTGTGTGTGTGTCAGGTTGAGATGGACCTGCAGATAAAAACGGCCCTTTATTAACCAGACAGCCGGTCAAATTAACGGAATGTTTTCCGTATTTGACCGGTTTCTTTGTAAACGATGGAAAAATCTTAAACCTTCATTTTGGCAGGTTGTAATTAACACTTGACTGCACATGATCAGACATGATAGACTTTACGCACAGAGTTCATCACAGAGGCAACTGAAATCAATCAATAAATAAATCCTTTCTGAATATCATCTCATGGACTCTGAACTAAATGCGTCTTTCTGACCGGAGCTGCCGGCCTGTTGAAGAGTGATGGACCGGAGCGTCTGGTTAGGAAGCGCAATTCAAACCTTTAGTTTAAATGGAGCCTTTAATTCCAGTCTCCATTACAGAACAGAGAAAACTAAAGATATAGTTTATAGTCTAAACTGAGGAGACGACAGTTTATCTGGAAATAATGCAGAAGTTAATTAGACCGTAACAAGCGCAGTGCGCTGCACTACAATGCGGACCCAGTGCTTCTGTTCCGCCGCTGGAAGGATTCAACTCAACTCACCCTGCAGTTTGAACACATGGAGCTGGAAGACGTGACCTTCCCACGGCCTTAGCCACGATCAGGATGTAACATCTGTCCGTTTCGGGGAAGCGAAACCACACATTCTGATAATTATGTATTTGGAACAATGAGAGCAAAACGAGCTGCTCTGTTTTTGGTTAGATGTTTTTCTGAAGCGTTGGACCGAACCATGGAGCAAAAATATGATGGTTTTAGTTTTCACCAGAACTCCTGCTGCAGCGTTCTGGATCAGATGAAGGATTTTAACTGAGTATAACGGAAAACCTCACTACCTGTGGTAAAACCAAACCACACAACAGGTTGGAGCGACGTGGCAGAGAAACGAGACTTTAGATCAGAGATGTGATGACAGCTGCTTGATTTCTTTGTGCCATGAGGCTCAAAATGTCTGTTTACATTCCTGCATCTGGTAACAAAGTAAAGAACCTCTGAGTTATTTTTGACCAGGACTTATTTAAATCTCATAGTAAACTGGTTTCTTTGATTTCCTTCTTTCTGGGTTATTGCTAAGATATCCTGTCCAGGAGAGACGTAGAAAACAGTCCATGCATTTGTTACTTCAAGGCTGGAACTTGTTTACTGACAGAAAGTCCATAAAATACAGTTATGGTGAGCGCTGCAGCTGTGGTCAACTCTCCTCTGATGTTTGCAGCAACACTCAGCAATGGAGAATGTCAAGGTTCTGGTTCTGATGGACTCAAATACATCCAAAAACATAAAATCTTACCAACCAATTTTAGTCTAGTTCATGGTGCAAATATCTCAGTATAACATAAATAAAACAAAACTAACTTATAAGAAACTTTACAGCAACAAATATGAGCTTGTTGTCATAAGGCGGTGGTTGGTGGTGGTGAGAATGAGCTCAGGGACCCAGTTTGAGATGAAATGATTTAATGAAGAGTGTAGCTCAAAACAGTCCAGATCTCAGGCAGAACGGCGGAGCAGAAACACAAGAGGCTCAGCACCGGTAGCAACTGACTGACAAGACGAGCTTATGCTGACACAGGACTTAGCAGTTCAACTGTGTCGGCTGACGAACTATCATTAGACAAGGACCCGACAAAGACAACAGGTGGACTTAAATACACACGGGGTAATCAAGGGAACGAGACACACCTGGGAACAATAAAGGGCTGACAGGACAACACAGAGACTCAGGGAAACAGGACTAAACACAGAAAATCCCAAAATAACTAAACAGAAAAACACGGATCATGACAGCTTGTTGTCAGTCAATAATTTCCTAATCTTGATGAAAAAGTTCTGGTTCCATCTGCAGATTAATTCACTGATAACATGGAGAAATGTCTCGTTATAGGTGAAGTAATAAGAGCCTGATTTGATAATGGAAAATGAATCTGGCCGAGGCGGACCGGAACCGAACCGGTTAGTTAGTGGAAAAGCGCCATAACTGACCCATAACCAACAGAACGTAGTAAGAACTGGACCACAGAATATGACTGTCATGAGAATCATCAACACCTGTGCAGTTGGTCAGTGAGACACATGACTGATATTATTCTTAGTTATAAGCAATGAGAGCTGGAAACAAGATGGCTGCTGATGTTATTTACATATTAAAATAATCTGATAATCACATCATAATTTTAAGATAAGATATGGAAAATAAAACTTAATCTACATCCATAAGGTGTCAGCTGGAGAATATTCTCTACTAGTGCTTGGTATTTTTATTGAATGTTCAGTTTCACTTTAGTTTTTGTGCAGAAGGACAGTGAAAGACTCATCATGTGGATCGATGAGCAAGTTGGATACAGAAAGATTTTAAGTTTATATATAGTTGTAGATGAGGATCTACTCTGAAGTTGAAGCTGGTGGGATATTTACACTCGCCACTGTGTGTCGATCAGAACAAACTGGAGCTGAGCTTTGTTTTCAATCTCTCTTTACTGCATCGTTACAGCAGATGTGCAGCAGAAGGTGGCTTGGAGTTGGAGATGTGGTCTAGATTAACAGAAACAAGCCCACATTAATACACCTTACACGTGTATCCAATACAAGTAGCAGCAGTGACACCTGCTGGCCACAAACTGACCACATGTTCATAAAATGCTACAACTGACAGCTAAAGAGGTCTACACACGTGAAATAACTTAAAAGTCACAATAAACAGGCACATCAACATGTACGGATATTAACCACTGTACACGAAACAGTAATAAGCCTAAATACTTGAAATACTACGCAGGTGAGAAGCTAACCATGTGTAGCATGCTAACAACGGCCCGACGAACAACGTCATCCTACAGAACAGGCAGAACTACTAAATAAACTACCCTAACATATTTAATAACAAAACACTTACAACAAGTCAGGAACGCACATCCACCCCAACCGAAACTGTCGGCACCAACTGCACGCCTCCACTCTCAGAGACACGGTTTTTTCTACAGCTGCTGAAGGTGCTATAGAGAACTCACCACTGGGTGGCGCACCTTCCACACCCAGGCCGAACCAGCCAACACCTGGCCCAATCTGGTCACAAACAATTTCCACCCGAGCCTTTGTAACAATAGTTCTTTTTATTTATGTCGGCTGCTGAATGTTGAACATGTTGTGATTTTCAGTGGGCAGGTGCTCTAGCGCCCTCTACTGTCTGTGCACGTCGCTGCCAGAGGCCCAATCCTGTTTAGAGGATGCCAAGTAGAAAACACAAGAATATATCACAGAAAATGATTTAATCCCAGTTTTTTTTTTTTTTTTTACAGAATGGCATCAAAAGCAGTTCAGATGGTATTTGTGGTTCTGGACGCCATCGGGCTGATGGGGGTCATCGCCTGCTGTGCCCTGCCTGAATGGATTGTGGGACATTATGGTGATCTGGTAAATATACAATCAAAATGCATTTTATGGTTGAAATTAGAATGATAGTTATTATTAGTTAGCTTTAAAGTTTTTTTTAAATCAGCCATTATTTTATGTCTTATTGTATAATTTAAGCAGAATGTCTTTATAACAACACATGAAACAAAAGAATATTGACTTTGCAGTTTTACGCCTCATCAGAAACTTACAGATTCCTGACATCATCTGTTCTTTTCTAAACTGTTTAAAGATTCAGTGATATTAATTTATATAAACTTCTGGTTTGGATGGAAGTTTAAAGAGATTCTCACAAAATAAATACATATTTGACATTCAGTAAAAAGACTATTTGATTTTTCTATCTGATTTAATTTCATGGAACATGTTTAATAAAGTGTATATAAATATCTGTTTGTCTTTGGGTGGATAGGAAGTTCACGGAGGTCTGTGGATGGCGTGTGTGAAGCGGAGAACCGGACTGCAGCTGTGTGAAACGTATGAAAGCTTCGAGCAGATCTCACCGCCTCATGGCTCCCGGGCCATGACCGTCATCAGTTGCACGCTGGGTATTCTCAGCCTCCTCCTCCTGTTCTTTGGTTCCGACTTCACCCCATGTGTTCAGAACCAAGACACCAAACCCAAAATGATCCTGGCGGCCGGAGTGGGCCTGATACTGGCCGGCCTGCTGGTGATCATCCCGGTCAGCTGGCATTCAAATAATATGAGAAACATACCAGTGTTGGTGGTGGGAGTGATGCTGGGACCGAGCATCTATATCGGCTTTGTAGCTGGTTTGATGTTGATGCTGACTGGAGGTCTGCTCTGCTACTTAAGCAGATCCAGCAGCTCTGGAGGAGCCGCCAGCTTCTTCAGCAACAGAGTTTAAGCTAAAAAAACTTAATGTAGAGGCTTAATGGAAGGAACTGGTGTCCAACAGACAGTCAGACAAGTGAGATGATTTGGTAAAAACTGGGAAGACGACGTCAAATTATCATTTCTACTTTTAACATGTAGTGTTGGAAGACGTTCTCGGTAAAACTTTTGACTTTTCCCAGTATTTTTCTAAAAGTCTGTTAACATTTGATTCCACAAAGATCCTCAGGAAAAATATTTTTTAAGGCATAAATGTCATTTTTGACTTTCAAAATAATTTTCCTGTATACAGGAAAATTAGATTTCAGTGACGTTTTGATGCATTTTTTTGTTTGCATATTAAAACTGTTTTGTTTTTTCATGCTTTCTTAATTCCAGTTTAAAAACCAGATTTGCTTCAATTTCATGATGTTTCTCAGTTTTCTGCTTTACTTCCTATTGATAAAACATTTACTGTAACTGTTTCTGTTTTTGCACAATAATCACAACTTATCATCTTTGGTCAGATGTGTTTGGAAAAATAAATAAGATGTATCAAAAAATAAAATTTTATGTAATAGCTTTCTTTGTTGTTTTACAAAATTTTATTAAAAATTAAAGCAACTTACAGAAAACTTTACTTCAGCCTTTTGATTCTTCATATCATATGCAAAAAATATTGTTTTATAAAATGATAAAAACCCTTCAAATAAAATGTTACCGTCTGACTTTATTTTATCTCATATTTCAGCTTTTGCCTTTGTATTTTTCATTTGCAAACAAGAAATTAAAATAAAAGTTTTTGATGATTTTGCATAACTACATCTGTTTATGAGTTTTTCTTCCCTTTGTTAAACTTTAATATCGGCACATCTCAGTTTAAATAAAAAAGATCCGAAAATCTTCACAAACTGTTTATTCATTTCCAGCATTTTGGTCCTTTGGCTCAGATGCCAACAGTTTAATCTGCTGACATCAAACCACAGCAGATTTATGAAAGTTACAGAGTTTTGAACTTCCTCATTCAGTTTATAAGTGAAGCCAACGTTGCACCATTTCACATTCGAAGATCCACCTTGTTTAAGATCAGAAGAACTGGTGTCCAACAGACAGTCAGACAAGTGAGATGATTTGGTAAAAACTGTTCAGTGATTTATGTGACGATCTTTATTTCTTGGTGTTTTCTGTGTCCTGGTTCCCTGTGAGTCTCTGTGATGTCCTGTCCTCCCTGCTGATTGATCCCAGCTGTGTCTAGTTGCCCTGATTACCCTCCCTGTGTGTTTAAGTCCACCTGTGTCCTTTGTCTCTTGTCGGATCCTTGCTTTGTCAGCGTAAGTCTGTCAGCGAGTTAGTCGTCACAGTATAACTGGTTAAGTCCTGTGTCGGCTCTCGTTTTTCAAACGCTACTGGTAATTAGCTGTATGCTATTCTCTCTGCCATGCCGCCTGTTCTGGACTGTTTTGAGCTCTTATCATTAAACTCATCATTTTCTTCACAACCTGGGTTCCTGCGTTCTCATCTCTCCACCGCAAACCACCAAATCTTGACAATTTATAAACTAACAACAGTATTTTAAAGTCTATTCTCTGAGCTTCAGGTGTGTTATGTGCTCCATCTTCCTGGTTTTAGTGAGACCACCAGCAGTAGCCTCTGGATCAGCTGCAGCTGTTTGATTTGTTGAACAGACCTGTGAAGATGCTGCTGCAGTAATCAATGCAACTAAAGATAAATGCAGATGAGGCTTGAGCATTGTTCTATGTGCTTTTTAAAACTCTTTATCTAAAATAAAGATATTTATATAATTACTGACAAACTGCATTTGTGCACAGAGAGCAGTGGGAAGCAACAAATGGACCTCTGGCAGTTTGAGAGAAAACCATCATTTCGTCTTCCCCATGTTCAAAACCATGTTCAGAGAATGAAATGAGTTTGAGATACTTTATGGGCTTTTAAAGAAATCTTTCCACTAAACATTTGCTACAGACGTCAAAACTTACATCCTGTTATACTTATCTTAGATTACCACAGACTCTTCATTGGCATGAAACAAAACCACAGATGTGCAAAAAACCAAGCAGAACTTCCG
>NW_006800073.1:1174452-1187768 GCF_000485575.1 Poecilia formosa
ATATAAATATTTATTTATTTGTAAATCATCAGCCTAATAGCATAATTGTCTAAGTGCAATTATTACACTTTATGAAATAATAATTCAGAGCCTCCTATGTGACATGGGGGAAAAATTATTTTGCAATAAGCAAATACAGCCAACAAAATGACCTTGTGTTGAGTCACAAAGGTCAATTTAAAATTTCAAAACTGTCTGATGACTTTATTACCCCGTAGAAATAAGTCAAAAAGTTCAAATAGTTTTTTATTTATTTCTTCTTACAGAAAGTTTCCGATAAATATGGAAAGTTCATGTTTCGCTTTTGCATTTTTCACACAAGTTTGTTTGTGGAGCATTTCTACCCTAAAGGAAAACATATAAAACTTCATATATCTCACAAAAGAGATACTAACATTCATGGAAAAACCTTAAGAAAACCGTATATTACAGCAGAAAGACCCAGTATTCAGTTACACTGCATGAACTGATCAGTGCATTATCGTAAGAACGCAATAAAAAACAAATCTGTATAATTAAGCTTTATTAGAAACATAATTTAATTCATATATTTACTGTTGTGGCCATTTATGCTAAATTTTGTGAATTGTAATTTCTACCAATTTAGTTTTCTTCTTTGGGCAGTTAGAATATATTTAAGCTTAGAACCAAAATCTGTAAGTAAATTTTATATTTGGAATTGTTTAGATCACTTTGGTAAATAAATAGAGTAATTCAGAGCATGCTGGGTGATTGATGGAGGTTTATCGTTCGGCAAATGTCCGGTGTGATGACGGCAGGTTTGTAAAATAATTTATTTGATCTCCTTTTGAACTCGAAACATCAGATTAAGTTAAGTTTCGTTTTCAATTAAATTGTAAGATATTTTTAGTAATTATTTTGTTGATATTTTTACAAGAATTAAAGCACATATATTTTTTCAATCAAGTTGGAAACGGTGCAAAAATCAAACCACCTGTTACCAGGTCAAACGGCTTTGTTCAAAATGTTTAGTTTAGGAACCTAGAATGCCATGACATTTAAATTTGTTAAACTATATCTTAAAATAATTAAGCAGTTCTTGTTTAAAAGCTCTGAGATTTGCTAAATTTAAAACAGATGAAGGAAGTGAGATTTATGTTTTCATTCTTCTAGAAATAAGTTTTTTTTGAAGTAATGAATGCATGGACTGTTTTCTACGTCTCTCCTGGATATCTTTAATTTTAGCAATAACCCAGAAAGAAGAAAATCAAAGAAATCAGTTTAATATTAGATTTAAATAAGTCCTGATCAAAAATAACTCAGAGGTTCTTTACTTTGTCACCAGATGCAGGAATGCAAACAGACATTTTGAGCTTCATGGCACAAAGAAATCAAGCAGCTGTCATCACATCTCTGATCTAAAGTCTCGTTTCTCTGCCATGTTGCTCTAACCTGTTGATGTGCGGTTTGGTTTTACCCCAGGTAGAGACATTTTCCGTTATACTCTGTTCCTCATTGTGGTGGGACATGAGCGCTGCAGCTGTGGTCAACTCTGCTCTGATGTTTGCAGCAACACTCAGCAATGGAGATTGAGACAGTGAAAGACTCATCGTGTGGCTTGTTGTGTAAACTTGATACAGGAATTTTTAAGTTGTTCTTGCCCAATGTAAAATGTTAGCACATGTAAAATGTAAACCTAAGTTTTGTTGTTTTGTAATTAATATTTTTACTAGGAGGAAACGTGACATGGCAACAGGATCTCTAACTGCTAATGTCACAGTGAGCCACATAGTGCAGCTTCTCTGTGACGCCGACAAAAAGGAAAAGAGACGAGAACAAAAGAGAAACCGAGTGTACAGATGGAAAAAGGCTTACATTTCACCTCCTATGAGTATATACATTTTTTTCATAAGTGAACAGGACAAAATATGTAAAAACCAAGTCTAAAGATAAAATAAAAATAAGGTGGAACAACAAGGAAAAATGTGCGAGGGGAGGCAGAGTGGGTGGCTTCACGCAATCTGGGATCAGAGACTGAAGAGAGTGAAAGAATGTCGTGAAAGGCGCCATAGATTATAGAGTTTAGTGGAGTTGCCTTTCACTGAATATCTAATCCTAATCCTGAATATCTAATCTCCAATTGTAGAGGATTAGATTTTAGAAGGGACATGGTGTCATTGAGCCACTGACCGCTAGAGGGCGCTTTAGTTAATATCCGATGAAAAGGAGATGCCATTATGCCAATAAGGAAGTAAATGCTAAAATATCCAATTAATTAGAGGTGAACTGTTTGTAGTCAACTGGGAGCCCAAATATGGGTTTGATAAATGATCTTATTCCACCAGTTCTTTAGACCCAGTTCAAGTTCCCAAGCTGCCTTAACTTTGGTTGAGGAGTCAAAAGACAGAATTTAGAGATATATGAGTTTTGAAGAAGATCAGCTCAGAAACATCTCCCACTACAGGTTCGGTGGTTTGGAGGGAAAACTGGGAAACAAACCTTTGGCACAGAGTCTAATTTAAAGGTATAGATGAGAAGAAGGGAGATTAAACTCTAATGAAAGGTCTGCAGCTGCTAAAATACCTTCTTTATAAAAACCATTAAAACATGTCAACCCTTATTACCCCATGATGAAAAGGTTGGATCTGTGAGCGCCGGCTGAAACAGACAATTCTTCAATAAAGGAGATTTTATAAAGATTTCAATTTGAATTGTCCTAAATTTTTAATGCAGAGCAAACTACTAGATAATTTGTGAAGTCAGAGGGGTTGATGTATTGGGGGAAGTGAGAAGAGAGAGAATGAGGAACATGACTGGGCCTCTAACTTGCACCATGGGAGATCCAGACAGGGCCGTGCAGAGACCTTTGGAGGGGCAGGGGTTTAAAGTTAAAAAGGGCACATTGAACAAGAAACACCGTACAACAACATAGGAACAACCCATATTAATCAATAATGTAATTGGATCCTACTATGTCATTGCCATCATATGGGGACAATGCAAAGCAAATGTAATATATTTTCCCCAGCAGGTTTAAAGTTTCTGTTTCTGCTGCTGACAGTCCTGGAGGCTGAGCTGATCTGAGACTGAAGCTGTTAAACAGACCAGAGGACAGAAGGTCAAAGGTTATGAAGTTATCAAATAAGCAAATCTGCTGCCATTTTACTAATTAAGCCCTAGTAATATCTATTTAACCTCTAGAACAACTTGGCTGCAGACTGATTTATAGATCAAACAAGCTCAAAGGAGTAACTCTTTATAATCTTTTGATGTTAGTGTTGCCCTGCAACCTTGGATGGCTGAGGGTAAAGTATAAGATCATCTTCCCTCAACGTTCAATTATTGCTACAGTATTTTCTCTGATGTTTGTTTTGTGAACTCTAAATGGGCCGAATCTTCCTGTAACACTTGAGGTTCTGCAGTAACTTCTATTCACAGCCGTGAACCTCCAGCCCAGATCCCGTCAGCAGCGGCTTTAACCCGCCTGGTAGNGCAAGTAAAAAGACAATAAAATAAATAAGGCGAAAAAACAAGGAAAAAATGTGCGAGGGGAGGCAGAGTGGGTGGCATCACTCAATCTGGGATCAGAGACTGCAGAGAGTGAAAGAATGTCGTGAAAGGCGCCATAGATTATAGAGTTGAGGATGAGGAACACGACTGGGCCTCTAACTTGCACCATGGGAGATCCAGACAGGGCCGTGCAGAGACCTTTGGAGGGGCAGGGGTTTAAAGTTAAAAAGGGCACATTGAACAAGAAACACCGTACAACAACATAGCAACAACCCATATTAATCAATAATGTAATTGGATCCTACTATGTCATTGCCATCATATGGGGACAATGCAAAGCAAACGTAATATATTTTCCCCAGCAGATTTAAAGTTTCTGTTTCTGCTGCTGACAGTCCTGGAGGCTGAGCTGATCTGAGACTGAAGCTGTTAAACAGACCAGAGGACAGAAGGTCAAAGGTTATGAAGTTATCAAATAAGCAAATCTGCTGCCATTTTACTAATTAAGCCCTAGTAATATCTATTTAACCTCTAGAACAACTTGGCTGCAGACTCATTTATAGATCAAACAAGCTCAAAGGAGTAACTCTTTATAATCTTTTGATGTTAGTGTTGCCCTGCAACCTTGGATGGCTGAGGGTAAAGTATAAGATGATCTTCCCTCAACGTTCAATTATTGCTACATTATTTTCTCTGATGTTTGTTTTGTGAACTCTAAATGGGCCGAATCTTCCTGTAACACTTGAGGTTCTGCAGTAACTTCTATTCACAGCCGTGAACCTCCAGCCCAGATCCCGTCAGCAGCGGCTTTAACCCGCCTGGTAGGAACGTTAAGGAGAAGCAGAGCGAACAGAGAGCAGGTGGTACCAGGTGGTACCGGGTGGTGGTACCGGGTGGTGGTACCAGGTGGTGGTACCGGGTGGTGGTACCAGGTGGTGGTACCGGGCCTTTTAGCTGTGTCAGTCTCAGTACCATGTCTTATATCAGGATGTCTGATATTCTTTCTATCTGTCGGTGGGACCGACTCGGACCGCCTGTAGAACCGGGCTTTTAGCAGCCTGGTGAAGTTAAAGTCAGGAGTTTCTCTGCAGCCGAAGCATTTCTGTGTTTAGGGGCGAGGCGGGTTTTTTCCTGCTATTGCGAGGATAATTATGAAAATATAAATACTGTTTTTCTAACGTCAACATCAGACCTACGTTTTTATTCACAAACCAGCGTATGAAAAATATTCTTGCCCATAATTTGATAGTTAGAGGTTCAGATCCCCTCCTCCTCCTCACCATGGTGTCTGAACAACATGGAGGCTCTGAGAGTCATTATTAGACTGAGACTAGTTCATTTAGCTAAATTATTATATTTAGCTACATATTGTTGCTGAGGGGCACAAGCAGGCCTTCTGACATACAGATATTAAAAAAATATTTAATAAAGGGCTCTAGGGGCATCAAGGATAAAAGGGGCAGGGGCTCAAGTTCCCTTAGGCCCCCCCACCCCCCTTACCCCCGCATGTGCCTGTCCATAGATCTAAAGTAAAATTTAAATCTTGTGGATGTGTGCTGCCCAGTAACACAGTAGGAAGTTTGGAAATGACTGAATCCGCCACTGAATTTTTGCATCTATGAAGTTTGGATTGTAGATTCTGGGTTTGTAGCTGTTTTTTTATGTCGGCTGCTGAATGTTGAACATGATGTGGTTTTCAGTGGGCAGGAGCTCTGGCGCCCTCTAGTGTCTATAGGTGCACATCGCTGCCAGAGGCCCAATCCTGCATAGAGGATGGAATATATAGCAGAAAATGATTTAATCCAGTTTTTTAATTTGTCTTTTTTACAGAATGGCATCAAAAACAGTTCAGATGGTTTGTGTGGCTCTCAGCGCCATCGGGCTGATTGGGGTCATCATCTGCTGCGCCCTGCCTGAGTGGTCTGTGACCAATCAGGGTGATATGGTAACAATATAATCAAAAGGCATTTATGGTTGACATTAGCATGATAGTTATGATCAGTTAACTTTTATGTTTTTTTTTATCAACAACTATTTTATGTGTTATTGTATAATTTAACCAGAATGTCTTTATAACAACTGTTATAAAAATGCTGTAGAAATGAAACATAATATTGACTTTGCAGTTTTACGCCTCATCAGAAACTTACAGATTCCTGACATCATCTGTTCTTTTCTAAACTGTTTAAAGACTCAGTGATGTTAATTTATATAAACTTCTGTGGATGGGAGTTTTAAAATATTCTAAAAAAACAAACAACACAATTCTGACATTCAGTAAAAAGAAATTAATTAGATTTTTCTATGAGATTTAATATCATAAAAAATGTTTAGTAAAGTGAATGTAAATATCTGTTTCTCTGTGTTTCGGTGGATAGGAAGCCCATTACGGTCTGTGGAAGGCGTGTGTGAAGTACACAACTGGACCGCAGGAGTGCAGAACGTATATTGGCTCCTGGTTACCCTCTGAAATGCATTCCTTCAGGGCCTTGACCATCATCAGCTGCATGCTGGGTATTCTCAGCCTCCTCCTCCTGCTCTTTGGTTCCGACTTCACCCCATGTGTTCAGAATGAAAACACCAAACCCAAAATGATCCTGGCTGCCGGAGTGGGCCTGATACTGACAGGCCTGCTGGTGATCATCCCGGTCAGCTGGAAGACACATGATATGAGAAACATACCAATGTTGGTGGTGAGAGTGATGCTGGGAGCGAGCATCTATATCGGCTTTATAGCTGGTTTGATGTTGATGCTGACTGGAGGTCTGCTCTGCTACTTAAGCAGATCCAGCAGCTCTGGAGGAACCGCCAGCTTCTTCAGCAACAGAGTTTAAGCTATTGATAAAACATTTACTGCAACTATTTCTGTTTTTGTACAACAAACACAACTTATTATCTTTGGTCAGATTCAGATGTGATTGGAAAAATAATAAGATGAATGAAAAAATTACATTTCATAGAATAGCTTTTTTTCTTTTACAAAATTATATTAAAAAATTAATTTAAATTAAATTAAATTTAAATGCAAGTTAACTTACAGAAAACTTTACTTCAGCCTTTTGATTCTTCATCTCATGTGCAAAATAATATTGTTCTACAAAATGATAAAGATCCTTCAGACAAAGTGTTACCGTCTGATTTTATCTTATATTTCAGCTTTTGTTTTTGTATTTTTCATTTGCAAACAAGAAATTAAAATAAAAGTTTTTGCTGATTTTGCATAACTACTTTTGTGATTTAAGTGTCTTTGTTGATAACAGACGGGCTGGTCCGAGTATTTCAGAAACTGCTGATCTACTGGGATTTTCCCACATAACCATCTCTAGGGTTTACAGAGAATGGTCTGAAAAAGAGAAAGTATCCAGTGAGCAGCAGTTCTGTGGGGCAAATGCCTTGTTGATGCCAGAGGTCAGAGGAGAATGGGCTGACTGGTTGGAGCTGATAGAANTTGACTTTGCAGTTTTACGCCTCATCAGAAACTTACAGATTCCTGACATCATCTGTTCTTTTCTAAACTGTTTAAAGACTCAGTGATATTAATTTATATAAACTTCTGGTTTGGATGGAAGTTTAAAAATATTTTTAAAAAAAACAACAACACAATTTTGACATTCAGTAAAGAGAAATTAATTAGATTTTTCTATGAGATTTAATATCATAGAAAATGTTTAGTAAAGTGAATGTAAATATCTGTTTCTCTGTGTTTGGGTGGATAGGAAGTTCATGTAGGTCTGTGGAAGGGGTGTGGAAAGCACAGTACTGGACCGCAGGAGTGCATAACATATGATGACTCCATGATATCCTCTGAAATGCATTCCTTCAGGGCCTTGACCATCATCAGCTGCATCCTCTGTGGTCTCAGCCTCCTCCTCCTGATCTTTGGTTCCGACTTCACCCGATGTGTTCAGAACCAAGACACCAAGCCCAAAATGATCCTGGCTGCCGGAGTGGGTCTGATACTGACCGGCCTGCTGGTGATCATCCCGGTCAGCTGGGTGACAAATAATATTAGAAATGCACCAGAGGGACTGATGCTGGGAGCGAGCATCTATATCGGCTTTATAGCTGGTTTGATGTTGATGCTGATTGGAGGTCTGCTCTGCTACTTAAGCAGATCCAGCAGCTCTGGAGGAACCGCCAGCTTCTTCAGCAACAGAGTTTAAGCTAAAACATACAGAATGTAGAGGCTTGATGGAAGGAACTGGTGACCAACAGACGGGCAGACAAGGGATAAATTTAGGTAAAAACTGGGAAGATGATGTGAAATTATAATTTCTATACTTTTAACATTTGGTGTTTGACTTTTAAAATAATTTTCCTGAATGCTGGAAAATTTGATTTCAGTGAACTTTTGATTCATTTTTTTGTTTGCATATTAAAACTGTTTTATGTTAGTTATTTTCTTCATACTTTCTTAATTCCAGTTTAAAAACCAGTCAACATAATTACTAACCAGATTTGCTTCAATTTCATGATGTCTCTCAGTTTTCTGCTTTATTTTCTATTGATAAAACATTTACTGTAACTGTTTCTGTTTTTGTGCAATAATCACAACAGATCATTATCTTTGGTCAGATGTGATTGGAAAATAAATAAAATGTATCAAAAAATTCAATTTCATAGAATATGATTAGTTTTACAAAAATATAAAAAAATTAAGCAACTTACAGAAAACTTCATTCCAACTGATTCTTCATCTCATATGCAAAATAATATTGTTTTACAAAATTATGCAAACCCTTCAGATAAAGTGTTAGAGTCAGACTTTAATTTATCTTATATTTCAGCTTTTGCTTCTGTATTTTTCATTTGCAAACAAATAAAGAGAAATGTTTTGCTGATTTTTCATAACTATTTCTGTTTATGAGTTTTTCTTCCCCTTGTTAAATTTTCAGATCTGCACATTAATGTAACAATTTAAGAAACATGATTTAAGTTGGGGGGTTTGTTGGTGCCAGACGGGCTGGTCTGAGTATTTCAGAAACTACTGGGATTTTCCCACATAGCCAACTCTAGGGTTTACAGAGAATAGTCAGAAAAAGAGAACCTGGAGGGGCTACAGCAGCAGGAGACCACACCGGGTGCTGCTCCTGGCAGCTAAGAACAGGAAACTGAGGCTACAATCCACACAGGCTCACCAAAACTGGACAGTAGGAGATGGAAAACGTCGCCTGGTCTGATGAGTCTGGATTTCTGCTGCGACATTCGGATGGTCGGGTCAGAATTTGGCATCAACACATTCAGTTATTTTCACTGGGTAATAAAACACATTAAAATTTGCTGTAATCAAAAACGCATGTGGCTTCGTACATTTATAATTACTGACAAACTCAATGTGTGCACCAGGCGTGAGAAAACCGTTGCTTTCGTCCGATCCACATTCAGAACCAGCAACCAGCTCCACAGTATGCAATGACAAAAACTCAATGGGGTTTTTTCTTTATTGCAAAGTCAAATCCTTACGAGAAATAATTGCTAAAGATGTGAAAAGTTACATCCTGTACTTGGATGAGCACAGACTCTTCACTGGCATGAATTAAAATCACAGAAGTGGAAAAAACCAAGCAGAACTTTCGTTATGAAGCAACAACCACACCTTAAATGCTATTTCAGACAGTTTCCACTTTATTTAAAGACACAACAGACAGAAGAACCTGCAGAACGTGAGAAAGGTAAGAAATTATTCACCTGTTTATCCATTTTTAATGCAAAGAAAAACTGATTTAGCTAAAATAGAAGAATTGTTGGATTCTAATTTTAACAGAAATCCACCATAATGTGCACAAAATGAACCTTTTTAGAACCAAATGTAACTTTTTTTTTATCATTCATACATATTTAATGTGCTAAATTAAGATTTATTAAACCGAAAGAGACAAAAAAATATTTTCAGTTCAGTTTATTTTTATTGTGCCAATTCACAATACTTTATCTCTAAGGAATTTACAAAGCAAAAAATAAAATAAATGTTCTATGTTAAATAAAAAGTTAGTTGAGGAGAGTAAGAACATTTAGTTGCTTAGTTTTCCCAGTCGAACTTCATGAAGTGAACTTTTAAATCAGTTAAAAGTTTAAATAACTGTACAGAGTTGATATTAAAGCGTTCAGTTTGTCCTGCAGCAGAAATAACCAGAAAAACCTTTAATAAAATGATTATTAAAGACTTTATGTGTTAATTTAGCAGGGAGCCAATGAGGAGAAGCTAAAATAAGAGAAATATTTGTTTACTTATTTGGCTTCTCTTCCTTCACATCATTAAAAACACATTCATTACAAAAACAGCTACACACTTAAGATAATATTAGAAACATAGCATATTTATTCATAAATGTACATTTATAACACTTTATATAATGAAATAATTATACTGAACCTCCTACGGGACGTGGAGAAAATCTTTTCTTTTGCGTTTCCTCTCAATAAGCAAATATATCCTGGTCTGTTTTATATACAAAGGTCAATTTAAAGTTTAAAATGTTTATACGTTTAAAGAGCCTCAGTGAAAACGTTTATTTATTCTTAACTCTGTGGTGGAGAAAATTGATTGAAAATCGATTAACTGCATGTTTTTGTTTTTCTAAGAGTGAGATTTAAGCCTTCAGATTACCAACACAACAAAGACACAATGAAAACGGTCAGATGATTTTATTACCCAGACAAAATAACTCAAATATGCATGGACTGTTTTCTACGTCTGTCCTGGACTGGATAGCTTTAATTTTAACAATAACCCAGAAAGAAGGAAATCAAAGAAACCTGTTTAATATTAGATTTAAATAAGTCCTGATCAAAAATAACTCAGAGGTTCTTTACTTTGTTACCAGATGCAGGAATGCAAACAGACATTTTGAGCTTCATGGCACAAAGAAATCAAGCAGCTGTCATCACATCTCTGATCTAAAGTCTCTTTTCTCTGCATGTCACTCTAACCTGTTGATGTGTGGTTTGGTTTTACCACAGGTAGTGAGGTTTTCCTTTATACGCTCTGATATGGTGAGCGCTGCAGCTGTGGTCAACTCTCCTCTGATGTTTGCAGCAACACTCAGCAATAGAGAATGTCACGGTTCTGGTTCTGATGGACTCAAATACATCCAAAAACACAAAATCTTACCAGCTAATTTTAGTCTAGTTCATCGTGCAAATATCTCAGTATAACATAAATAAAACAAAACTAACTTACAAGAAACTTTACAGCAACAAATATGAGCTTGTTGTCAGTCAATAATTTCCTAATCTTGATGAAAAAGTTCTGGTTCCATCTGCAGATTAATTCACTGATAAAAAGGAGAAATGTCTTGTTATAGGTGAAGTAATAAGAGCCTGATTTGATAATAGAAAATGAATCTGGCCGAGGCGGACCGGAACCGAACCGGTTAGTTAGTGGAAAAGCGCCATAACTGACCCATAACCAACAGAACGTAGTAAGAACTGGACCACAGAATATGACTGTCATGAGAATCATCAACACCTGTGCAGGTGGTCAGTGAGACACATGACTGATATTATTCTTAGTTATAAGCAATGAGAGCTGGAAACAAGATGGCTGCTGATGTTATAAGTTTCACTTTAGTTTTTGTGCAGATGAAGGACGGTGAACGACTCATCGTGTGGCTCTTTAAGCAAGTTTGACACAGAAAGATTTTAAGTTTTTCTTGCAGCTAAATTTAAGTAAATCTAAAATGTAAACCTAAGTTTATATGTAGTTGTTATAATGTTGAACATGTTGTGGTTTTGAGGGTGCAGGTGCTCTTAGCGCCCTCTAGTGTCTGTCTGTGCACATCGCTGCCAGAGGCCCAATCCTGCATAGAAGACGCCAAGAAGGAAACCCAAGAATATATCACAGAAAATTATTTAATCCCATTTTTTTAATTTTGATTTTCTTCTTTGTCTTTTACAGAATGGCATCAAAAACAGTTCAGACGGTATGTGTGGTTCTCAGCGCCATCGGGCTGTTTGGGGTCATCATCTGCTGCGCCCTGCCTGAGTGGTTTGTGATCCATCGTGGTGATACGGTAATCATATGATCAAAAGACATTTTATGCTTGAAATTAGCATGATAGTTATGATTAGTTCGCTTTAAATGCTTTTCTTTACTCCACCCTATTTCTANGAGTCTGGATTTCTGCTGCGACATTCGGATGGTCGGGTCAGAATTTGGTATCAACAGCATGAAAGCCTGGATCCATCCTGCCTGTATCAACGGTTCAGGCTGGTGGGGATATTTTCCTGACCCACTTTGGGTCCATTAGTACCAACTGAGCATGGTGTCAACGCCACAGCCTGCCTGAGTGTTGTTGCTGACCGTGTCCATCCCTCCATGACCACAGTGGACCATCTTCTGATGGATACTTCCAGCAGGATAACGCACCATGTCCTGAAGCACCAATCACCTCAGACTGGACTGTTGAATGATGAGTTCACTGAACTCCAATGGCCTCCACACCCACCAGATCTCAGTCCAATAGAAAACCTTTGGGATGTGGTGGAACCGGAGGTTCACATCATGGATGTGCAGCAAACCTGCAGCGACTGTGTGATGCCATCAGGTCGATATGGACCAGACTCTCTGAGGAATGTTTCCAGTACCTTGTTGAATCTGTCATGAAGGATTAAGGCGGTTCTGAAGGCAAAAAGGGGGTCCAACCCGGCAAGGTGTACCTAATAAAGTGGCCGGTGAATGTGAGCACAAGTTTAAAACAAATTTAAAAACAGTTTTAAAGCAATGAGACTAATTAATAGAATCATGTTGCATGTTTTTAAGAACTGCTGGCAAAAGGTCCAAAGAAAAAAGATCCAACATCTTTAGTTCAGACTGGAGCTGCTTCCAGGCTGTAGGAGCCGTTACACTGGGAGCTGGTTCCCTTTTCTGTTCAAACAGGCAGAATGTGCAAAACAAATAAATTAATGTAGCATAAAGAATGGGAAGTAGCAGATCGCTATAGGAAAGAGTTTAAGTAGGTTGGAGCCCAGCAGAGCAGTGATTCATAAATCATCATCATCAACTGATTGTTTCCATTCAGCTTCTGAGTTCAACTCACAATGACATGTGAGACGTCTGCTGCAAACTTAAAGCACAACGATACACAGCATTCAAGGACTGAAGGCATTTGGTCGAAGCTTTCATACACAAAACGTCTCCATAATCCAGGAGCTCCTGATTTATTTATTTCTATATTTGAGAGACAAACAGGATCCATTACAATAATGAAACCCAATCTTCATTTTCAGTGTTTGTAAAAAATTTATATCAACAATCAATCAATTAAATTTTATTTGTATAGCACATTTCAGCAGCAAGGCATTTCAAAGTACTTTACATCATAACAAAAACAAAATCACAGAGTCATGCAACATAGAATCGACAATCAAAACATTACATTATGTCAATACATCATTAAATTCGTAATTGATTACGTCAGTGGTTTCCAAACATGTTCTGCGCCCCCCCTATGGATTACAAATGGCTGTCTGGTTGAAACGACGCGTGTGATAGTGGGGGACGGGGGGGAATCGACTTTTTTGGGGTTAATGAATGTACGTAGCTGAAAATCGACACCAACATCGGTAGCCTACAAGGTACTTGTTAAGCTAAAGGTTCTGTATTAATATTAGCTAGTCATCTTTTAGCTAACATTACCTGCATCCAACAGCTTTACTCAACTCAGTCGGTTAGTTTGGAGGGAAAAACTGTGAAAAGTTCTTTGCGTTTTGCTGGTTTGCTGCCGTGATTATAACACAAACCTACGTAGCTCCACCCAGCAGCAGCAGGTCTCCTTCACAGGTGTAAACCCAGCGCTCATGTTGCGCTACGACGCAACATGAGCGTCTTAGCGCTCATGTTGCGC